>NC_044978.1:167300149-167457408 GCF_008728515.1 Papio anubis | reverse complement strand
AGATGGCGCCACAGCACTCCAGCCTGGGCGACAGAGCGAGACTCCATCTCAAAAATCAAAAAAAAAGAATGGCTTGCCGGGCGCGGTGGCTCACGCCTGTAATCCCAGCACTTTGGGAGGCCGAGGCGGGCGGATCACAAGGTCAGGAGATCGAGACCACGGTGAAACCCCGTCTCTACTAAAAATACAAAAAATTAGCCGGGCGCGGTGGCGGGCGCCTGTAGTCCCAGCTACTCAGGAGGCTGAGGCAGGAGAATGGCGTGAACCCGGGAGGCGGAGCTTGCAGTGAGCCGAGATCGCGCCACTGCACTCCGACAGAGCGAGACTCTGTCTCCAAAAAAAAAAAAAAAAAAAGAATGGCTTAGAACACCCTGGCATATAAACATTAGGTATTTTATTAAACAAGACCCATCTAATGGATCTTCAACTATGTGGCAAGCACTATGCTAGAAGCCTGAGATGCAATGGAGAGCAAAATAGTTATTTTTCTCTTTATTCACTTGGATAAGTTTATTTATTAATATAATTCACAAACCATAAAGTTCGCCATTTGAAATTATGCAATTAAATGAGTTTGGCACAATTCACAGAGAGTGTCCAACCATAACTGATAACTTTTTTCCCCCCAGCTTTACTGGAATAGAATCGGTATACCCAAACTGCGTATAATTAATATATAATTAGACATATGTTTATATTCCTGTTACCTTCACCACAATCAAGGTGACAAACGTACCCATCACCTCTAAAAGTTTTCTTATGTCGCTTTGCTTTTCATTGGTTTGTTTGTATTGAACACTTAACATGAGATTTACCCTCTTAGCCATTTCTAAGTGCATGATACTTTATTGTTTAATATAGGAACTATGTAGTTCAGCAGATCTCTAGAACTTATATAACTTTAACTTTATACCCATTGAATAACAGCTCCTCATATTCCCCTCCGTTCACTCCCTGGTAACCACCATTCTATTGTCTACCTCTATAAGTGTGAGTATTTCATTATTATTATTACCATTATTATTTGGAGATGGAGTCATGCCCTGTTGCCCAGGCTGGAGTGCTGTGGCTCAATCTCAGCTCACCGCAACCTCCGCCTCCCAGATTCAAGCGATTCTCTTGCCTCAGCCTCCCAAGTAGCTGGGATTATGGGTATCCACCACCACGCCTGGCTAATTTAGCTGGGAATACGGGTATCCATCACCACGCCTGGCTAATTTTTTTGTATTTTTAGTAGAAACAAGGTTTTGACATGTTGGTTAGGCTGGTTTCGAACTCCTGACCTCAAATGATCCACCCGCCTCAGCCTTCCAAAGTGCTAGGATTACAGGTGTGAGCCACTGCGCCTGGCCAGTGTGACTACTTTAGATGCAGTATTTGTCCTTCTGAGGCTAACTTATTTCACTTAGCAGAACGTCTTTCAGGTCCATCCATTTTGTTGTGAATGGTAGGATTTCTGTCATTTTTAAGGTTGCATAATATTTTATTTTGTGTTTATACCATATTTTCTTTATTCATTTGTCAGTGAACATTTCAGTTTATCTTGGCTATTTTGTTTAATGCTACAATGGACATGAAGTGCAGATATCTCTTTGAGATCCTAATTTCAGTTCTTTTGAACATCTACCCAGAAGTGGGATTGGGATTCCTGGGTCATACCCTAGTTCTATTTTTAATTTTTTGAGGAACCTTCATACTGGTTTCCATAGAGACTGCACTGTTTTACATTCTCACCACAGTGTACAAAGGTTCCTTTTTCTCCACATAGCCACCAACAACTGTTATCTTTTTTGTCTGTTTTTATAATAACATCCTAAGAGGTTGGTGATATTTTATTGTGTTTTTTATTTGCATTCCTTGATGATGAGCAGTATTGAGCATCTTCTGATATACCTGCTGGCTGTTTGTATGTCTTTCTGGAGAAATGCTTATCCAGGTCCTTTGCCCATCTTATAACTGGGCTTTTTTTTTTTTTTTTTTTTTTTTTTTTTTTTTGCCAATGAGTTTATAAGAGAAGCACTTCTAAAGAATTCTTGCAGAAAGAGATAGGGAGGAGAGAGAAAGAGGAGAACTAGAATTATAATAAAATACAGTATGTCTGTATTTCACAAGGTAAACCATGTTTATAGTCCTTCAGCTTACTACTGTGATTGTTCTTATTTCAACATTATTGTGTTATTTCAGATATAGGAAGTGTTTTTAGAAAGACGTAGAAACTTGAAACAAATTGACTCGATGCTATTTGCCTCTGGGAAACTGGGGAACATTACTTCCACATTAACAATATCTTTTTATGGTAAGTGATAAAAGCTAAATTAGTGAACACTAGATGGCGGCATTTAAGAAAAATTAAATCAGAGTAAGCTACTGTGCCACATTAAAAAAAAAAAAAAAAAAAAATCAGACGTCTCTCCCAACAATGACTTGTTTTTCTCATTTATTTGTTTGTTTTGTTTACTATTTGAAATAAGATTTTAGAAGTCTGGAGAAAAAAATTAAATAGGTGGGAAGGTACTGAAATGTATTTCTCTTGTTTTACAGGTAGAACTCATTGAACATTTGACTCCTGAATGATCAGATCTGTGTTTGAGTTGTTCGGCTAATCCTAGGAGAGTGATTAAATGTCCATATGTAGTATGAAAGGACCAAAGTTTAGGTAGGTGTTTGCTAAGAGGAAACATTTTTGAAAGAAACTCATTCTAAGTGTAATGCCAGGCATTTAGGCACCAGTGATTCCAGAGTTTTTTTTTTTTTTCCCCAACATACAATAATGGGTAGAATTAATTGAGTGCTTAGGGAAGTTCTAAGTACAAGGATAAAAACTTTACATATATCACCTCACTATATCTTTCAACAGTCTAATGAAGTAGGTATATTTTTGGTCCTGTTTTGTAGATGAAGATTTGGAATTTTAGGTTTACGAACTTGTGAAAGCTTATACCATTTTAAATGGAGAGTTGAGTTTCAAATACCAAGTCTACATTATTTTGAGTCTAGACTGAGATTTTAACCATTTCACAGATTTTCACAGACCTCAGATTTACAGATTCCTGTAAAATGCACAATTTTGAAACATAGTGATAGCCTCAAGCTAAAGTTAAATGTGACTTTGAAATGGGTTGAACTGCAGATAGGTACCAAATTCCTTACAAATAAACAAACAAACAAAAAAGTAAACTTTTGAACTCATTATCCACAGAAAATATTGGACTCCTTTGATTTTGTTATATCAGAAAATTCGATTAAAATTAATTTTATTTGTATTTATCTTAATTGTTGTTTTGGATAAATTCAGATAGTTATTCATGTAAATTAATCTCTAAAATATTACAGAAAAAAATTATATATTTTATCCTTAAAAGTAAACAATTGATGAGATTCAAATAAAAAGAAATAATCAAATTATTGTTTTTAATATAGATACAAGTCACATGATTTGGCTTCTATGTAACTTATACAAACATATAGCGTTTATAGTTTCAAAGTGTTTATAACATCTAAAATTTACAAAATGCATATTTTGAAGCTTAACTCCAAAAAGATGTGCTTTCTAAAAATGAGAGTATATAACAACTCAATTGTACACTTTTATGTGACCATATTAATATTTTATCTTAGGGAAACTAATATAAAACTTAAATCCTTATAAAATTATGAGAAAAACTGTTAATTGTCAACCTTTATTTTGGGGTGGGAGATCCAAAGTAAAGGAAGGAAACATTTAATTAGAATTTTTCAGATTCCTGATGATTTGTCATTTAAAATACTGGGTTTCATTTTAATTTGGGAGATAAAAGTAGACGTTTGTTACATGAAATTACAATATCAATCTGTTCGACCACTTAAAATATACATATATATACACACACACATATACACACACACACACACACACACACATATATATATATATATATATATTTTTTTTTTTTTTTGAGATGAAGTCTTGCTCTGTCGCCCAGGCTGGAGTGCAGTGGTACAATCTCCACTCACCGCAAGCTCCGCCTCCCGGGTTCATGCCATTCCCTTGCCTCAGCCTCCCAAGTAGCTGGGACTACAGGCGCCCACCACCACCCCTGCTAATTTTTTGTATTTTTAGTAGAGATGGGGTTTCACCGTGTTAGCCAGGATGGTCTCGATCTCCTGACCTTGTGATCCATCTGCCTCAGCCTCTCAAAAAAATATATTTTATCATAAATTGATGTAGACAATGTGAAGAATATGAAAGACAAAATGTTATTAAAATACAAATACTGTTACAACCCCATAGATAAGCTTTGTTCATATGTGGTATATTCTTTTTTAGTGTTTTCTTGATGTGTTAACTGTGAATGTAGCAAACACAGATGCACAGCTCCATAAACACAAACACACACACATCAGATGCACACCCATATGTGTGCATCTGGAATAACTTGGAATATAAAACTTTAGGTTCTATTATCTTTTTTTTTTAATTTAACATTATCTTATATGCATGTCCCTTAACCTGTAAATATTCTTTGAAAAACTACATAATGTGACATTGATTCATTTAACAAAATGTATTTAAACTTTCCCATATGGGTGCACACTCAAGTTATTTTCTGTTATTCATTGTAATAAATAATTTAAGTGAACAAATGTATATATAATTTATACATTATGTATACTTTACATATTATAATTTTCAAATGTTTTTACTATTTCTCATTATTTCTTTCAGACTGTTTCTTGGAGCCGGAAATGCTGGATTGAAGAGTACAAACATTTTAAAATTCTTATATACATGCCAAATAGAGTTTCAGAAAATGTGTACCTATTTTTATTTACACCAATATCTTATTAAACTGCTTGTCATTCTCAGAAAATTTTAGCATTTTTATTTTTAAAATCTTAATTAATTGGTGTATAAAAATAGTATCCCATTGTTGTTTTAATCCCACTTTGTTGATTACTAGTAAGCTTAAACAGTTGTTTATGCCTGTATTTTTTATTTGTATTTCTTTTGTGCATTGGCTGTTCATGTTCCTTTTAGGCAATTTTATTGAAATGAACATAAAAGCAGCATCAAAACAATGTGGTTGCCTTATAACTACCAATCAGTTTGAAGCCAGCTTAACTCTTTTGGTTAGGAATATGAATAATGTACAAAGAATTCCGCAAAAGAAAAATGAAAAAAAAAAGTACCTCAAGGGTAGAAAACTGATGCTAATCATAGCATTGTTTTTTCATGAGAATAAGGCATGCTTTGAAGTATTTTTGCTACTTCCCTTCTATTCCCTTGGCTAAATTTTGTTTTCATAATGTTTATACAGTTAACCTCGGTACTTTTAGTACTTATCTAGTCTTGATGCTTTCTCAAAAGCCCTCTCCTTATTTGATTCATGAACTTCGGGCTTTCTTAAGTTGATTTATATTTATGTCAAAAATGATTTCATAGTTTAATGCACTGTCCATAAATCCGTTTCTTATGGCATGCCTATTGCTTTAGAAAACTTCATTTTATGTGCATATAATATATGTTTCTGCAATCTTTGAGCAGTATTTTCCATTTCTGTAGCAAAGCTAGTGCTTTGAAAGTTAATACTGTCCAGATCTTACCTAGTGGCAGACTTTACTAGCTTTCCAATATTGGGTACTATGCATTTATATATAAAAGAGAAGTGGGCATACTCATTTGGATACATGTTGTAAAACAAAAACAAAATTCTAAGCTCCCCAACTAACTAAATGGACTTTTCTTCTCAGTCACAGGGACGACAAGGAAACCTGAAAAAGTAGTCCAGATCTTAATGGGAAGGGGGGAATTAGACATGCCTCACTACACTCCCCTCTCTTTAGAATTCAGGCACAACTGACCAGGATTAACATTAAAACAGAGATCTTAATAAGAGAGAAATAATACAGGGTGGTCACAGGAGAATAGAATATTTCAGGCAGCAGTTTCACATGACTAGCAAAAGGAAACTGTTGAAATAGCTGCATAAACTAGGGGCTAAGAGCCCACAGAGTGTGGGTCAAGCTGGCCAAGATAGACTGGACGCAACATGGCACTGGATTTGACCTAGGTTTCACCTATGACCTCATCATATGCTCATTAACATACTAAATAATCTGACCACCAGCTCCATGACTGTTCCTGGAAAACCCATATTTGGTTTTAAAATGGGTGGCATCACAGTTCTGGGAAACCTTCACCTCTTTCCAGGAATATTTATGAATATCCCACCCCTGGGTTAAAGTAATTCATAAAGGTAGAGACCTCAAGCTGCATTGCAAAACCGCTCAAGTATATCTGCACTCTCCTTTCTTGAGTGTGTAGTTTTCTCTTTGCAATAAATCTTTGTACTTTAACTATTTTACAACTCATCCTTGAATTCCTTCATGCAACGGTGTCAAGATCCTGGACACCAGCTGGTGTTGAGGTCCCATCAGCATTTAGAGACCTCTCCTAACACATCAGTATCATCAATACTGGCAGAACAGACTCTGTAGCAATAAAATACCAAATTCCAACCTGACTCTAGTATAGCATCACATGACAGGTAGCAGACCCTGGAAGAAATCAAAATATTTTACCACCAAATATATTTATTTGACATATTTTAAAATGGCCCAGCAAAGCTTTCTCTGGTGGGAGAAATTTACATTTTGTAGAGAATCATTTTCCCTTTCCAGGTGTTTTTTTTTTTTTTTTAGACACAGTTTCACTCTTTTTGCAAAGGCTGGAGTGCAATGGCGCAATCTCGGCTCACTGCAACCTCCGCCTCCCAGGTTCAAGTGAGTCTCCTGCCTCAGCCTCCCAAGTAGCTGAGATTACAGGCATGGGCCACCATACCTGGCTACTTTTTGTAATTTTAGTAGGGACAGGCTTTCATCATGTTGGCCAGGCTGGTCTCAAACTCTTGACCTCAGGTGATCCACCCGCCTTGGCCTCCCAAAGTGCTGGGATTACAGGCATGAGTGACCATGCCCAGCCTTCCAGGTCTTTTTTTATCCTGAAAAGATTAGCTGAGAGTCTAGCACCTTTCAAAGGTGTGAATAGGAAATATTTGCCATCTACTGCTTCTAAGGGTGGGCACCTATGGAATTCCATCTACATAATAAGAACCTTGGTCTCTACCACCCCTTATCTCTTAACCCAGACACTCCTTTCTATTGATTTCTGTCTTTAGATAATAACTTAACTCTTTCAAACAATTACCAACCATGTGACTTTCAAGCACCTTCTCTCCCTGCCACGACTTCAAGTTGTCCCACCTTTCCAGACAGAAACAATGTACAACCTACATGTATTGACTGATGTCTTTTGTCTCCCTAAAATGTACAAAACTGGGCAGGCGTGGTGGCTTGGGCCTGTAATCCCAGCACTTTGGGAGGCCAAGGCGGGCGGATCACGAGGTCAGGAGATTGACACCATCCTGGCTAACACAGTGAAACCCCGTCTCTACTAAAAATACAAAAAAAGTAAAATAAAATAAAATAAAAAGTAGCCAGGTGTGGTGGCAGGCGCCTGTACTCCCAGCTACTCAGGAGGCTGAGGCAGGAGAATGGCGTGAACCCGGGAGACAGAGCTTGCAGTGAGCCGAGATGGCACCACTGCACTTCAGCCTGGGTGACAGTGGCAAAAAAAAAAAGAAAAGAAAAAAAATGTATAAAACCAGGCTGTAACCCAATCACCTAGGGCACATGTTCTCAGGACCTCTTGAGACTGTGCCTCAGGCCAAGGTCACTCATATTTGGCTCAGAATAAACCTCTTATATATACTTTACAGAGTTTGACCCTTTTCATCAACAAAGTAGTGAAATGAAATTTCTATCCCCATCCTTCAGAGAGATATAAATGTACTTATATGTAAAATATATAGAGAATATACAGCCACGTGTTGCTTAATGAGGGAGATACATTCTGAGAAATGTGTTGTTAGGTGATTTTATCATTGTGTGAACATCACAGAGTGTAATAAGCAAAACCAAGCTGTGTAGCCTAGGACATACCTAGGATTCATGGTCTTGCCTGGTTGCTCCTAAACTACAAAACTGTGCAGAATATTACTGTACTGAATATTCTAGGCAATTGTAACATGATGGGAAGTATTTTTGTATTTAAGCATATATAAACATAGAAAAGGTATGTAAAAATACGGTATTTTAATCTTGCGGGACCACCATTGTATATGCAATTTCTCATTGAGTGAAACATTAAAATGTGATGCATGGCTGTGTGTGTGTGTGTGTGTGTGTGTGTATTTTTTCTTTTCTATGTTGACATATATATCTATATATGTCACATATATATTTTTGTCTGTGTTGTCATGGGAGCTTTTTAATCGAAAATGTGTTGAAATTACTGAAACAAAAAGGGAAGAGGCCTTTTACTTTCAGTTTAATTAGTGAGTGATTGTGAGGGGTGCTTTTTATCCTTTTTAACCCTATATAATTGGAATTTCTATTTCCTTCTACAAATGATATGCAAAAGCTTAAATGTGATGGTAAATCTGATGTGTCAAGTTGATTGGCCCCTAACATGCCCATAGGGCTGGTAAAAGATGACTTCTGGGTGTGTGAGGGTGTTTCCAGAAGGGATCAGCATTTGAGTCAGCTGCGGGGAGAATATCACCCTCCACAATGTGGGTGAGCATCATCCAATCCACTGAGGGTCCACAAAGATCAATGAGACTGAGGAAGGGTGAACTCCCTCTCTTTCTACCACTTCTTAACTGGGACATCCATCTTTTACTGCCCTCAAACATCAACGTTCTGGTTTTCAGGCCTTTACACTCCAGGCCTTACACCATTGATCCAGATTTGCAGGCCTTTGGATTCAGACTGGGAGTTTCACCGTCAGCTCCCCTGGGTCAGGCTTTTGGACTCAGACTGAATTAGACCTCAGGGCTTCCTGTTTCTCTAGTGGTAGATGAGAGATCAAGAAACTTTTCAATCTCCATGATCACAAGAGCCAATTTCCAAAATGAATATATATTAATTTTGTTTCTCTGGAGAATCCTGACTAAAACATGAAGTAATTACAAATGTCCACAATCATGGTGCTGTATCACCTTGGAATTGGGTAGAATCTTTTACCTAGCTCTGGAATATGTGTGGCAAGAAGTAAAACTCTATAAGAGGATTGTTTTGACTGGGATTGAAATGTCGCAAAGATCCTTTAAGATTGAAGTGTATTTCCTCAAGTAAAAAAAAAAAAAAAAAAGATCTATATCATGAGTTGGAAGTAAACTTTTCTCAAGGGTTGGACAATTAGATCTATGTCTTGTGCATATAAGATGGTCATTAAATCTATAAAAGCAGGTGACAACACTATTCAAAACACTACGGCTATCACCTCTGACTTAAACCAAGTAGATCAAATCTCTGCCTCAGTAAGAAATAGTTTAGCTTCTTTCAATATCTTGTGAATTATTAAAACAATGTTTTCAGAGCCTGAATTTCCCTTAAGTATATTTTAACATAATGTCATTTTGTTGATGCTGCTTGCTGTCCATCACTTGCCATTTTCCTTTACAACAATTCACATTTTTGTATGTTTAATAATTAAATTAATTTGATTTAAATGGTTGCTGTCTGCTGGGCAAATGCACATATTTTTGCCAGTGTACGATCCATAATGTTGAATGGCAAATTGGTCTGAGTGTTTCTTTTTTCTGTCAAGAAACAAAAGCATTTTAAAAATAATATTGCATGGATAATGTAGAGAGAGGGGATTTTTAATACTACCTCTACTTTCACTATCATCATGAGATTTCTATCACAGTTTAGTCATTAAGGGAAATTAAACCATCTCAATTATCCATGTTGCCAAGTGAGTTTTTCAACTATACATATAATTTTGTTCTTCATGTTCTTCCTCCATTTCTCTTTTCCTTTCAAATTCATTGCTGGAGAGAAAGAGAGAAAGAGGAAATTGATTTTGCACATGGATTTATTTGTCCATTTAAGTACACCTCCTTTATGATAGCCAGAGGAATCATTTATGCATTACCAAATGAAGACCTCAAGGAGTTAGTTTGTACTTGTTGAAACTTAAGTCATTCAAGAAATATTATTTTAATGAACACAGTATTAACACTTGTTTGGGTTAACGTGTCATTTTTCAGTCCATTAAGATTAATCCCAGTAAAAAGATGCAAGATTTAGCAAATACAAGTAGAGAATATCTAGTTAAATTTAAATTTCAAGTACACAAAAATACAACTTTAGTGTGTGTGTGTATATATATATAAAACTCCCAAATATTGCATGGGACATAGGCAAACTAAAAATGTATTTATTGTTTATCTGAACTTCCAATTTAACAGGACATTCTGTATTTTTTTCTGGCTGCACAATTCTGGAACTACTATGCACAGAGCTGGGGCCATTTGTCTCTACTCTCCATTAGCTAGCTAACTGTTGCTGTCTTACTGTTAAGTTCTGACAAATACATAACAGATGAGAAATAGGTAGGTATCCAGGTATGGTGGCTCACACTTGTAGTCCCAGTACTTTGGGAGGCTGAGGTGAAGGGATTTCTTGCGCCCAGGAATTTAAAACCAGCCTGGATAACATGGCAAGACCTCATCTCTACAGAAATTTAAAATAAATTAGTTGAGTATGGTGGTACATGCCTGTGGGTCTTGGCTACTCAGGAAAATTAGGAAGGAGGAATCACTTGAACCCAGGAGGTAGAGGCTGCAGTGATCCATACTTGTACCACTGCACTACAGCCTAGGCAACGGACTGATGCCATGTCAAAAAAATTAAAATGAAAGGAAGAAAGGAAGAGAGAAAGGAAGAAAGGAAGAGAAAGAAAGAAAGGAAGGAAGGAAGGAAGGAAGGAAGGAAGGAAGGAAGGAAGGAAGGAAGGAAGGAGGAAAGGGAAGCGAGGGAGAAAGAGGGAGGGAGAGAGGGAGGAAGGAAGGAAGGAAAAAGGAAGGAAAAGAAGGAAGGAAGGAAGGAAAAGAAGGAAGGAAGAGCCAGGGGTGTGTCATACTTTCACTTTTCTTCTATTCCTGCAAACAAATGTTTTATATTCAAAATTCTAAAGGAGTTTTATCCCTAGATACATATCTGTCACCCTACCCATTCATTCCAAGGAGCCAAGCAGAATATTCCTTCTAATTCTGTAGTCAGTCTGAAAAGCAAAAGGTTCTTAAGACAGTTATCTAGAATGTCACAGTCATCATTTCAATGGCATAAAATATGGATATACTTGGATGACTGCAATATTTAGCTGCTTGTCAGACTTTCAAGTAAACTTATTATAAAATTTTTTCATTTCCTAGTAGTATATATGCTACTGACTGTACTTTCTCCCCAATATTCTGTAGGTAAAAGTGGTACTATTATTACTAGTATGCATTAAGGGAATGGGAGCATGGGCAGGCTTTTGTCTTCTAATCAGAAATATAAATCAATTGAGAAATGAACATTTGAGAGGTTAGAATACATCAGGCACTATGCCATGAACTTTTCAATGATCTGTGATTTCATGATTATCTCTTTTAATTTTTAACTCAGTTGTCTTATACTTCCAGGATTTTGATCATGATGCTCTCTCTGTCCCTCTTAGACCTGAGTTACATCATCTTTCTTTACCCTTTGGGACCTAGTTCAAGTACTATCTCCTCTAGGTAATCTTCTAAATCCATTTCAGCTGGTTTGGGAGGCATTTGTCTGTGCTTTCCTCTGCACTGTAAAAATCACTTCTTTTCTGGCACTGGGTCTGTGAGATCATGAAGCTTTGGTTACATATATTGAGGGGCACCCCCCTAGTGCCTGTCATCCCGGGCCCCCTTCTCTGAATAACTGCCTAACCCATGGTCCTCCACATGGAGTTTTCCTATGCACAAGAGTTTATTTCCCCTATCTGCTGACCCTAACCCATGCAGAGTTGATTTAGAGGAGATCTCCCAAAGATGAGGGCTTGTCTGGGGCTTGGCCTAAGACATATTCCTGTATGATTGATTTTCAGAGGGTCTATCAGGCTACTTGGGTTATTTAGATCCTTTCTCAGACATACTGATGCAGATAGGGAGCGAATAGCTGAGTCACACTAGTGCCAGATATCTGAAGTACTATATAGTAAACTCACTTGCTGCTCAAGGGACGGGGAAAAAAAATATTGTTATTGCAGCTTGGCATTCTCTTTGATCCTCAGTTTTTTTAGCAAAGCTATCCTTGACCCCAAACTATGTTAGGCCCACCAATACATGCACTCTTGTTAAGTTTCACTGTTTTAAACTATGTATTTATTTGCATGATTAATATCTTCCTCTGTATAAAGCTGTATTAGGTAGAAGTGGACTTGTGCTTCCAGTCAAGGCATTCAAAAAGATATGCAGCTGAATGAACGTTGACTGACCTGCTATTTTCACCATACTCTTCTCCAAACATCCGGTAAATTCCTACCTACTAAATTTTACTTAAAATAAAAATCCCTCTGTTTAGAATGGTTTTAGAAATATGTGTTGAAATAGTGACATTAGTTAGCCCTACTTCCCATCCTTCCTCCCTCCACACACATTCATGGATTTCCTAGTCAACCAGGATTCATACATCTGTAAATTCAGAACGTTTATTATTTTTATTATTTTTAATGCCAGAGATGTTCTCTCTTTCGTTGTATGTGTATGCACGTAAAAAAATCGATAACCTCCTGCTGTAAAAAATTATTTTTTCATCTGTAATACACCACAGCAACTATCACTTATTCTTACCTAAGAAATATGACAAGGCTGGGTGTGGTTTTGGCTCATGCCTGTAATCCCAGCACTTTGGGAGGCCAAGGTGGGTGGATCATCCAAGGTCAGGAGTTTGAGACCAGCCTGGCCAACATGGTGAAACCCCATCTCTACTAAAAACACACAAAAAAATTAGCCAGGCATGGTGGTGTGTGCCTGTAATCCCAGCTACTCATGAGGCTGAGGCAGGAGAATCACTTGAACTCAGAAGGCAGAAGTTGCAATGAGCCAAGATCATGCCATTGCACTCCGGTCTAGGTGACAAAGAACAAAACTTTGTCAGAAAATAAAAAACAAAAAAAATAAGAAGTATAACATGAGCTGTTTGTTGACTGATACGTGTTTCAAAATGAGCATAATTTTGGTCTTTTCTTTTTTTAATGAATATTTATTGAGTCTAATTTTCCACTTAGAGCAAAAGTCCAGGGAAGTTGTCAAGTTCAAGACAGCTGGCTTATTTTTTATAACAATCAGTGTTCTGAAGAAAATACACTGGAGCAAGGAGATAGAGAATTACGCAGTCAGGCAGGGAAGGTCAACTCCAGAGTGAATGGTTGCTGAAAGCCATTTGAACTGAAAACAGCATTACAGAAAGAGCTTACTATGCCTTGCTCTGGGGATAAAGCATGCCAGGCAGAGGGTATATAGCATATGAATCCACAAGGATCCTGAGGGCATAAGAACTTGGCCTTCTTTTTTTTTTTTTTTTTTTTTTTTTTTTTTTTTTTTTTTTTTGGGGCAGGAGTCACCAAGCTCCACATCGCCCAGGCTGGAGTGCAGTGGCGGATCTCAGCTCACCAAGCTCAGCCTCCCAGGTTCCTGTTCATCGGCCTCAGCCTCGAGTAGCTGGGACTACAGAAGCCAGCCACCTCGCCCGGCTAGTTTTTTGTATTTCTTAATAGAGACGGGGTTTCACCGTGTTAGCCAGGATGGTCTCAATCTCCTGACCTCGTGATCCGCCCGTCTCGGCCTCCCAAAGTGCTGGGATTACAGGCTTGAGCCACCGCGCCCGGCCAGAACTTGGCCTTCTTAAGGAGCAAAGATAACATCAGGGAGGCTGAATCATTGTAAGTAATAGTGAAAGTAGGAACGAGGTGAGACAGAGGAAAGATCAAGGAAAGCCTTGTAGACTGTGGCAAGACATTTGGATCTTATTTTACACTGGCTGGAAAGCCATTAGGGGTTAGTACACATTTGTACACAGTTGTACAACTGAAGTTTTTGTAGATGCATAATATTTATTAAGCATCTCCTATATACTAAAAACTATTTGCAACCATTGCAATCAGAGATAATTTAGACAGAGACACTCCCTTCTGAAAACCCACAATCTATTAGAGAAGCGCACACACACACACACACACACACACACAAGCTACTCTGTATACTTAGAACGTAATACGTGCTATATTAGAGAAAGACTAAACCGTTAAGCCCGAGAGGACAGAAGCATCTTGTGACTTGTTTATTTTTGTATTCTCAGCTCATAACACAGTGGCTGGCACATAGTAGGTTCTCCATAACTGTCTATTGAAGAAAACGAACAGGGAGGCAATATGGTAAATAAGGACATAAGTATGTAGGTGTGGATTCTGTCTAGAAATAAAATATGTGTAGTTCAGCTTTTCTATTTGCTTTCTATGAGGGCTCATTCTGTGAACTGACACAGAGTTTATCTAATCTTCATTCTCCCTGAATAAATCATGTCCTACAGTTATGGAGGCATTGCCTTTACAGAACCAAGGATTTTCAGTGGTAAATGTGGAAAAAGCTATCATGGATGTCCCAGGTGGGAGATTACATCAGCCAGTCCACTTATCTAGAGCTTGGGTGACATAAATGGACCTCACAAACACTGGGAATTGGCTTGACAGGCTTTGTGGAAATGCCAACCAGCCTGATAAGTGCTTCATCGTGGGAAGTATGGGTGATGGTGATAAAGCTGAGGACATTGTAAAAAAGTGGGGAGACAGTAAAGAGTGTCACTAAGAGAACAGAGTCAGGACAGAGGAAAGAAGGCTATGAGGAAGGCCTAAGGATTGCAGAGGGAAATATTGGAAACTGAATACTTGACCTGAATAACTAATCAGAAGGAAGGAAATATGTATGTAAATCTTGAAGTGCCTCCTTCAAGAAACCAAATACTGAGAAGGCAGCTCCTTTTAGTGTTTGTGAGTGAGTCACTGTGATTTTCATTAGGATCCCAGAGGCAGCCGGGCAGTAAAAGTATTTACCACTGCTTCCTTCTCCCTTCTCCAGCAACAATTGAAGAATGGCAGCAGCAGTCGTATTCTAGGAGAGGACCAGGGGTGAGTATAGACCCTCAGAACTAGAAGAGTGCTTAAAGATCATTTGTTTTGAACTTTGATTCCACAGACAAGGCAACTTAGGGTGAGAGATGTCAAGCAACTTGCCATGGTTGCTTTTTTGCTTCACCAGATGAGCCAATAAGAGAATCCAGGTCTCTTGATTCTAGTCAAAAATGTCTCTGGGCAACAGTGGAATCCCAGCTGCTTTTTAAAGCACAGTGATCTGAAGGCAATTTGGCTTGAAGAGGCGCAAGGAGTGGTCAAGTAAGCTGGAATTTTTCAGCCTGTTCATTGGTCAATAACTGTGTCTATTGTTTAAACAAAAGGGGTAAATAGCATGAGTTAAGGTTTAGGGATAAAGGCTCAATGGTTAAGTGAGAAACCAAAAATCCTTAGAGACCATTCTAACCAATAACCTTAACTTGTATATTTAATTTCCTACATATATCAACTTTGAGTTGTACTCACTTCATGCAAATCTTAAAACTAACCTGGCATGGAAGGTATTAATTAGTCACTGTGTGGTTAACTAGTCTGTTATAAATTGATGAAAAGCCATGGCATGGGTCATAGATTTCAGACAGACCTGTGTTTTGAGTTTGACTCTGCCCAATATAAATTATGAGACCTTTAGGGGAGATCTCATAATTTGTGCCTCAGTTTCCTCCAGTGTAAGATGAGATTAATGGCCTTGAATAATTATTATCATAATGCTTTGTTATCATATATAAAATAAGTACATGCATATATACACGTGATAGCTAATAGCAGATTTAAAAATATTCATTGATGTTTATGATAAAAATAGGGCAAAATTATAAAGCTGAGTCAGTACCCACACTGGCAATATAGCTTGGCACTTTACAGAATTTGATAATTTTAGAGTGAATTTTCAAATTATGAGGATCTATGTTCTTGGTTCTCTCCCTTACTAGTTATTTGAACACCATGCAAGTTACCTAGTAAGCATAAACATTCCTTATTATTAAAAAAAAGGTGAGGGAAGAAATGGGAATATAGGGAGTAAGGTGCTATCAGGCTTACATTAGTTAGCCATGTAAAAGTTAGTATTGTGCCTGCCTCAGCTGTAACTATTATTATTTTTATTCATAGGAAGTTGCTTCCAGCCTTTCAGAACATGACGCTATCTGAGACTAGATGTTATAAGGAAGAAAGCATGACTTTGAGATAAAGTTTCCCTCTCTAGCTCGCCTTCTTTCCCTTCTTATCATCACCAATATTTTCCTAAAAGGCAGGCAGTTAGAGAATGGGCTAAGGCATCGTTGCAGAGGGCTCAGAGCTTATAACCAAGCCACACACAATAGCCAATGAAGAAACTGGATTACTTGATGCGATTTGTCATGCACAAGCTTGAAGACAATGTACGAGTGTTACATTATTCTCATCTTTCCATAAAACCCAACATAAAATAAAAAAGTATTTCCCCCTGCCTAAGATTATATTTCAATCTCAGACCTAAGGTTGCATACACAGGAGGAAAGAAGATCTCTTCTCTTTGTTTTCGTATGAGGAAACAGAACAGACAGCATTTCACACT
This sequence comes from Papio anubis, assembly GCF_008728515.1. NCBI lineage: Eukaryota > Metazoa > Chordata > Mammalia > Primates > Cercopithecidae > Papio > Papio anubis. The sequence goes on along the minus strand of NC_044978.1, from coordinate 167,440,819 downwards.
AGTTAGAGGCAGAGCTGGGGTTAAAATTTGGGATTCTATTAAGACGTTTGCATTGGATCAGGCTGAATTTGTAAATTTCCCTTCCCTTAAACAATTGGTATGGAATGTAATTAGACTTAATAAATAACTAGAAATTTAATTTCACGTATATATCTACTTCTGTTGGAAGATACTTTATGAAAGCTGTTCATTCAAACATTGAATCAAGGCTCATGAGAATGCTGCAGAATGGAATTATCAGCCTTTATTTACCAAAATGTCCATTAAAATAGAAGAAACCAGGGATTGGTACCAATTTTAAAGCCATTTTGAAGACAAAAGAAAAAGGCTGGACTCAGAATCACTACCTACTATGTACCAAATGAATTCCCTATACAAATATTCCCTCTTAGGAAGAAAACAGGAACCCATGGAGAAGTTCATGGATCTAGTGACAGACAGATGTGGATTACATATCTGGCCCTATCACTGACTGTGGAATACCCTGAGCCTCACCATAAAATGAGCATAATACCAATCTTACAAGACTACTTTAAAGATTAATTAGAATATAAAATTAAGCAGCATAATAGTAAGTAGTAAGTAAATGCCAGTTATGTTCCCTCCCTCTTTCCCTCACTTCTTGGGGATTCATGGCTTTTGAAATGTCAGTCTTTCCTCTCCTGGAGTGACTTGTTTTTCTTAAGAGCAGCCCACAGATAATATTCCTTTTAACTTCATGCTTTAAACTTCTGAGTAATCCCCCTTGGTGAAATGAATCATGTCAGCCTTTGACTTACATTATCATGTCTATAATCACCAATAGCTCTTTGGCTTCTGTTCAACTTATGGTCATATTTATGTTGATCCCTTTAATTCTGGACGCCAAGGGAAGCACGCCCACCCCACTAAATATGTCAGTAGAGAAGGATATGCAAAATGTTAGTGTCAAAAGTAAATACAAGGGAGTAAATATTACTTAACTTTCACCTGAAAGAGGAAAAATCAAGCCCCCAAGCTCCACGCTGAGAACTCCAGACATTTCACAGTGACATTTTTAAATATAAAATTTCACCTTATTATATTGATTAAATTTCCAGAGACTAGACTCTGGACAGTAATAAGAAGATTACCAGAACTAGAGGAAACCTTCTGAAATTGGAATAAGAATAGTTTTATAAAAAATTAATGATTTAGAACCACCAAATTTTATGCCTCGAGGGAGACCACAGAATCTTTAAGCCCGATGGAGGGCAAGACCCCAACCTTAACCAAAATTACTCTTCCTTAGAAAAACTGGAACACATTTTCTAGAACCTGTATGTTTTAACAAGATTTTTTAAACTGCTTTTACTTCCATAATATATTTAAAGTAATATAATAATATTTCAGCGTCGATTAAATGACAATGCCAAAGTAGAATCATGTCTCAAGAGTTTAGTGCCAATATTTTTGTTTATATTTATAGTCACATTGGCACCAAAAAAATTACTTAAATGACAGCATTTAAACATGATTGCAGTATTTCCAAAAGTTGGATACATGGAGTATTGAAAGTCTGGATTTTCATTTTCCTGAAGGCAGCAACCATATTACTCAAGTATTAGAAACATTACTCTAAAATATTCAATTAATCGCGTGCTATGCATGTGTTTTTGGAAAATGTCTTAAACTTGTAAAAACTTCAGATATTCTCATCTGTAAAGTGGGTATAATAATGATCTTACAAACTAACATTCAATCAAATGACATAATTTAAGATATTTAGCTGTATTGTAAATGATGTAAGATACATACAACAAACCTGACTTACTCTTTTCCTTCCTCTAAACTCTTTTTATACATTCACTTCTTGAGACCACCAGCAACATACATTTTATATATTATTAACTAAAACAAATAGTGGATATGTTTTGCTACTAATAAAACACATACAATTATTAATAAATGATGAGGGTAGGTCATCTCAGGAAAAACAGCTCTAAAATAAATAAGAAAGTTTGGAATATGTAGGGAAAATGCTGGTTTTTTAGGACAGTTCTCTGGTCTTATTTGGAGGAGAGACACCTAAACTCTCTCTCATCCTGGAAATGGATACTCTGATTCTATCATCAATAGGCAAAGTACCACCTAGTAAGGAAACCTATATTTAAAGAGATTTAGTATTAGCCAGGTTGCTTCAGGCATTGTATCTAATGGGTTTAGAATAAACCCTGGGTAACTGTGTATCAGAGGGTGACAGTTTTCCCCAGCTTTACTTTCTCTTTCTCTTCACTTGAAGTATTGGCAAAGGCTAGGAATTGTGCTGCCATCTCAGTTTTATGCCTGCTACTGAGTTTCATGGCTTGAGTGAGGACCCATCCTATAGTTTCTGGCCCTGTCACACTTTTCCCTATGTCGCGGAAGACCGAATACTTTCCCTAAATCTCCCAAATATTTAACGAAAAGGAAGGTATTGGCCTGATAGGAACCATTCAAATAGTGTAAAACAATGTTCAATTATATAATGAATAATTATTGAATCTGTAAATTTTCAGGATCACTTTGAGTATTAGATAGCTGAACAGGTTAGAACGACTAATGCAGTGTCTGGAACACACAGCAGATACTCTTAATTATGAGACACTTATTTTAATTATCTTTATTCAATTAGTGGAGGCTTTACAAATCTCTGAAGGAATCTGAAATATAATTTAGCTCTTTCTTAGCTACCTAACACTTAATGTAATAAGAATGTGGAGGCTGGAGTGGTGGGAGAAATATTTAGTAGGATTCAAATCACTAATAGGAATAGATGAGATGGAAAGGTCCTGGATTTAGGCAGATGTGGTCTATGTTGGGATCAAGGTTTAATCATGAAAGACAGGAGACGAGAGATAAAGGCCAAACTGTATTCACATTGTAAATAGGTAAACACAAAGATAGAAATCATCCTGTAGAGAATGGCCAGATCCTGGTGGTAAGAGTCTGGAAGGAGGTGGGCTCACATGTCATAAACAGATAAGGGGTGGATCATGGCAGTGATAACACGAAGCATCGGTGGAAAGAGGAAAATCCAGTTGCATAATCCAAAGTGACAGCATCCAGGCAGGGTCTGTACTCTGTAGGCTGAATGTTTGAGGAGTCTGGAGAGGTGGGGTGTAACTAGTTTATATATTTATCGTAAACAGAGATTGTCCAAACTGATTTGTATCATTGAATGAGCCTAAACAGCTAATGTTGGCTGCTTTTTGTCTTTCATCTTTTTTAATATCATCTCCTCAGTGCCAAGAAGCGTGTATTGAGTATAAAAGCCAAGAGCAAGAATAAATCCTGGAAAAATGAGATAAAAGTGTAACTGAGAATTTGTGAATGTGAGAGTACTTTGTCTTTCTGGGTGACTTTACATACACACGTGCACGCAGTTGTGTTCATCTTGTGAGGAAGTAGATGAAATATGATGATGACATATGTCTGATTTTTAAAAACAACCTTGTCATTTCTTTCTGTATGCAAAGATGTCCTATATTCACAATAGTCAATGCAATGCAATTAATCCAGTTTTTTTTTTTTTATTTTTTATTTAGAGCAATTTCGAAATTTCTTTTGAGCCACTCTTTGGTGAAATATATACCAACATTTTTTTTTTTAATTTTTAAATGAAAAATTCTATTGTTCAGTTGAATCACTCTACTCTTTCACTAGTATTCACTGTGGCTAATGTTTGACAGTTTCCAAAATTCAAATCCACTTTCAAATGATGATGAATTTTGTTGCTGGTGATATTCAATGTAGCATCAGTTGAAAATAATACTTTTACCAATTTTCATTCCAAGGAAGATGTGATTGTAAGGAAGGTAAAGCTGTTTATAGTGCCTGTGGAAATAGCTAGTTGATACATTTTTCTGTAGACTCATCTTATGTATCTTTCATTTACTCTTTGTATTGACACTGATTTTTCACACCGCATAGGACTGATTTGATTTTACATAAAGCAAAGGGAACATGTCAATAGAATAAAATAATCAGGGTTAAGGTAGTCGCCTTGCGGTTTGTCTCATACAACTATATAAGCAGTCTGTTACCTCAGTCATGTCTTGATGTTTGTTTGTATAATCATTGCAGTTTGTTACTTTTGTCACTATTTCAGTGTTTACAGAATTTCTTCCATGGGCATCATTCCATTTGATCTTCAGAAACATTATAGGATATTCATTGTAGAATATATTTTCTATTTCCATTATAAAGATGATGGCTGTTGAGAGAGTTTAAGTGATTTGCATAAGCTACATAGGAGACTAAAAGAATTTTAGCTTAAACATATTTGATGAAAGAACTCTTTCCATTCCACTATGTGAAACTCTAAAGAAAATTGTCTGCCACAAAACGAAGGTTCACATAAAAAGCCAAGCCTAAAAATTTAGCAGAGAAGAAATCTAGAAAATATAAAATAGCAAAGTAATTTGTTTATGTGCATGTTATGTGTGTGTGCACGCACACACTATAGAGAGAGAGACACACACAGAGGCAGAGACAAAGAGAAAGAGAGCATGTCTCAGTGTAAGTGTATTTATTGGGTAACTGATATAGCTCAAGTAGGTTAAATGTACTGAGAGTATTCTTATTTTTTTTTTTATATACAAGTCTTAGGAACGACATGGGAAAAATTAAGACAATTGTGACCATTATTGATGCTATCTATGAGCCAAAAAGGTATAGACTTTTGAAAATATATATCAGGTTAAACTATCATTCTCTACAAATGATTGTGCTTATTGATGTTCTACCCCTTGCTGTTTTCACACAAGTTTTGCTCACTTTTCTTGAAAAGCTGCTGTTTAAAGTTGACTTTGTTCAATAATGTTTTCCAGATTCAAAGTGTGCTTATCGATTTATTTTTTGTCTCAACTTCCGTAACTCAATACTTCATGGATTAGTGTTTAATTATTCTCAAATTTTGTCTCATCTACCAATTTCTTTTCATTTAGAAAATAATTACTGAACGGACGCATGAATGGATTCTTGTTTATTAATTGGCTAATATTTTTAATTGATGCATTGTAATTGTACATATTTCTGAGATAAAATTTTATGTTTTGATACATATCTATATTGTATAGTGATCCAATCAAGGTAGTGCCTCTATCATCTCATGCATTTAAATGCATTAACCACTCACTGTTCTACTTTCTGCTGCTGCGATACAATATTTTTATTTTTTATTCCACATATAAGTGAGCACATGCAGCATTTGTCTTTGTCTGGCTTTTTTCACTTAATGTGATGTCCTCCAAGTGCATCTATATTGCCACAAACGACAGGATTTCATTTTTTTAAAAGACTGAATAATATTCTATTGACACATTTTCTGTATCTGTTTATCCATTCTTTGACATTTAGATTAATTCTATATCTTTGCTATGATACATAGTGCTCCAGTATCTCTTCAAAATACTGATTTCATTACATTTATGTCTATACTTAGTAGTGTGATTGCTATTGTGCATATGGTAGTTCAGTTTTTAAATTTTTTGATGTACCTTCCTTATTGTTTTTCATAATGACTGTAGTAGTTTATAATTCAGCCAACAGTGTATAAGGGTTCCCTTTTCTCAATATCCTCATCAATACTTGTTTCTTTTGTATTTTTGTCAAATAGTCTAATTGGGTGAGATATTGCATTGCGACTCTTATTTAAATTTCCCTGGTGATTTGTGATTTTGAGCATTATTCATGCACCTATTGGCCACTTGTCTGTCTTTCTTTGAGAGAAAGTTCTGTTGATCATGTTTTAATTATGTTGCTCATATATTCTGGATATTAACCCCTCATCAGATGTATAGTTTACAAATACGTTTTCCCATTTTGTAGTTTGTCTTTTCACTGCAATAAGCGTTTCCTTTGCTGTGCAAAAGGTTTTTAGCTTGATGCAATCCAATTTGTTTATTTTTGTTTTTATTTCCTGTGCTTTGAGGTATTTCAAAAATCTTTGCTCAACCCAATGATGGGGAAGCATTTCCTCTCTTTTTGTGTTTTATCATTTCAGGTAATACGCTTAAGTCTTTGATCTATTTTGAGTTTATATTTGTGCATGGTGACTGGTGGGGGTCTAGTATGAATATTCACTTTTCCCAGCAGCATTAATTGAAGAGAGCTTTTGCCATAATGTGTGTCCTTGGCACCTTTGCCAACAATCAGTTGGCTATAAATGCATGAATTTGAATTTCTTCCCAGTCTCTCTCTTCTGTTGATCTATGTGTCTGTTTTTGCTTCAGTACCATCGATTATTATAGCTTTGTAGTATATTTTGAAGTCAAGTAGAGTGATACCACCAATTTTGTTCTTTGTGCTCTGCTTTGTTTAGGCTATTTGGGATTTTTGTTTTTGTTGTTGTTGTTCCATATAAATTTTACTTTTTTTCTATTTTTGTGAAGAATGTCATTGGAATTTTGATAGGTACTACATTACATTTGTGTATCACTTACGGTATGGCCATTTTAATACTATGAATTCTTTCAGTTCATGAACATGGGTTATCTTTTCATTTATATGTGTCTTCTTCAATTTCTTTCATCAAAGTTTATAGTTTTGGTATAGAGATCTTTTGCATCCTTGCTTAAATTTATTCCTAGTTATCTTATTTTTGTAGCTCTTGTAAATGAAATGTTCTTAAATTTTTTTCAGAAAGTTAACTACTAGCATATAGAAACCCTATTGATCTTTGTATGTTATTTTTCTGTTTTTCTTAGTTTAGCTAAAAGTTGATCGATTTTATTGAATTTTTAAAGTATTTTATCTCTGCTCTAAGCTTTATTTTCCTTCTATGAATTCTGAATTTAGTTTGTTCTTGCTTTTATAGTTTCTTAAGGTGTATCATTAGATTATTTATTGGAAATCCTTTCCTTTTTATTTAGATGTTGCTTTATATAAATTTACTTACCTCTTAGAACTGCTTTTGGTGTTTCTCACAGGCGTAGGTATAATATCTTTCCATTCTCATTTGTCTTAGGAATTTTTAAATTTCCTGTTTAATTTCTTCATTGTCTCATTGTTTGTTTAGGAACACGTTGTTTAATTTCAAGCTATGTGTTGTTTCCAAAATTTTTCTTATTGTTGACTTCTAGTTTTATGTCATGTGGACATAAAAGTCCAGATACCTGGACCTCTAGCTTCATCAGTTTGTTAAGACTTATTTTGTGGCCTAACATGTAATCTATTCTGGAGAATGTTTCTTGTGCACTTGAGAAAAATGCGTATTCTGCAACTTTTGGATGAAATGCTCTGTAAATGTCTGTTAGGTCCATTTGGTCTCTGGTACATTAAAGTCCAATTTTTCTTTGTTAATGTTTTCACTACATGGTCTGCCCATAGTTGAAAGTGGAGTGGTAAAGTCCCCTACTGATATTGTATTGTCATTTATCTTCCCCTTTTGGTCTAATAGTTTTTGCTTTATATATCTGTGTGCTATAGTGTTGGATGCATATGTATTTATAATTATTATATGCCTTTTCTGAATTGATCCCTTTATCATTAAAGACCTTTTTCTCTTTTACAGTTGTTGTCTTCAAGTCTTTTTTATTTGATATAATTATGACTACATATACTTGCTTTTGGTTTCCATTTGCATAAAATATATTTCCCTTCCTTCACTTTCAGTCTGTTTGTCTTTAACAGTGAAACAGAGAGATGAATCTCTTGTAGGTAACATATAAATTGAGTCCTATTTCTTCCATCTATTAACCACTCTACAGCTTTTAATTGGAGAATTTAATACATTTACATTCAGGGTTATTATTGATAGATAAGGAATTACTTCTACCATTTTATTAATTTTCTGGTTGTTTTGTTAATGCTTTGTTCCTTTCTTCCTCTTCCATTGTTTACCTCTGTGGTTTGATGGTTTTCTGTGGTATTAAGCTTTGTTTCCTTTATCTTTCTCATTTATTCATTTATGTATTTGCTATAATTACTTTTTTTGTGGTAACCATGGGGCTAATATCAAGAATCTTAAAGTTATAATAGATTAATTTAAGCTGATAGCAACTTAAATTTGGTCATATAAAAATACTTTATATTATTTCCCTTTCCCACAATTTATATTTGTGTTGGCTTAATTTGCCTCTTTATTATTGTTTCTTAGCCACCAATTGAAACTGTTGTTTTTTACATTTATTTATTTATTCATTTATTTATTTGTTTTTGAGATGGGGTTTCACTCTTGTTGCCCAGGCTGGAGTGCAATGGTGTGATCTCGGCTCACTGCCACCTCCATCTCCCGGGTTCAAGCAATTCTCTGATCTCAGCCTCCCGAGTAGCTGGATTACAGGCACCCGCCATCATGTCTGGCTGATTTTTGTATTTTTAGTAGAGACAGGTTTTCACCATGTTGGTCTGACCTCAGGTAATCCACCCACTTCGGCCTCTCAAAGTGTTTTTTACTATTTTTACTTCAAAACTTCATACCAGACAATTGAAAGATGTACATAACACTATTACATCACTGGGGTATTCTAGGTATAATTTATGACTTTACGTCTACTGGTGAGTTTTATACATTCATGTGTTTTCATGATCGTGATCATTATCCTTTGTTTCCAGTTGCAGCACTCCTTAAGCAATTCTTATCAGGCCAGTCTAATGGTGAATTGCCTTTGCTTGGTGTGTGTGTGTGTGTGTGTGTGTGTGTGTGTGTGTGTGTGTGTGTTGGGGAAGGCCTTTATTTCTCCTTTATTTCTGAAGAATAGCTTTGCTGGAATAGTTTTATTGGCTGACAGGTTTTTTATTTGAGCACTTTGAATATATGATTCCATTCTCTCCTGGTCTGTAAGATTTCTCCTAAGAAATACGATGATACTGTAAAGGTGGCTTTTTTATATGTGACTTGACACTCTCTTGCTGCTTTTAGAAATCTCTCTTTATTTTTGGCTTTTGACAGTTTGATTATAATGTTCTTCAGAGAGTTTGTATTGAATATAATTAGGGTTTTTGAGCTTCCTGAATCTGTATGTTCATATCCATCTCACCACTTAGAAAGTTTTTCGTTATTATTTTGCAAAATAGGGCTTCTGCACAGTTTTCCAACTATTCTCTCTCTAGTACTCATATAATCATAATAAAAAAATTGTTAGCTTAATGATTCCACAAGCCTTTCTTCTTTCCTTCTTTTCATTTCTTATTTCTTTATTTTTCCTCTGACTGTGTTATTTCTTCTGGTTGATATCATCTGTTGTTGAAGCTCCTAATTTTATTTATCTATTTATTTATTTTGAATCCAACTGAATGGCATGATGTTCTTGGCTTTTGTCTTCCAGTGTACCGTCAGACACACTGTGGAGAGACCCTCAGGTTTCTGTCACCTCTGTATCATTCTCACTATCCTCCCCTTCTTTCCAAGGACCCCATGTCCTGGGATTCCACACTGCCTTGCTCAGAATCATCCAGATTTTAGGCCATAACTCTTTTGCCAACCCCCAGGTAGAGGGATTGCCTGGTTAGGTCTCTATATTCTCCTTGCTTTTATCTCCCTCCCTTTTATCTAGCTTCTTTACAAAAATCCCAGCCAGGGCAACATGAACGCTCACTTATCACTTTCTATCAACTGTATTTTTAAAACTCAATTAATTGACTTATTCAGCTCCAACATTTGGTTTGTTGTTTTTTTATGATATCTATCAAAATTCCTTATTTAAATCATGAACTGTTTCCTGATTGTATTAAATTGACTGCGTTCTTTTGTAACTTGCTGACTTCCCTTATGATTATGAATTTGAATTCCTTTTCAGGCATCTCATAAATGGTGAGTTATTTTACTTAAGAGATACTATGTTCTTTTGGAGGGTGACATGTTTTCCTGCCTTTTTGTTTTTGTGCCTTATGTCCCCAAATTGATATCTATGCCTCTGGTTGTTGAGCTAGGCATGTGCAGATACAAAAGAAAAACAGGCAGTCTGTAGGGATTTTGGGGGAGGTGGTAGGAACTTCCAGGCTGGTTGTTGGACAAGGCTTGGGCACATGTTGGTGCAACCAGCCCAGTAGCTGTCAGGCTGTCTCTTCAGAGTAGGGGAAGCAGGACCAGACCAGACATCAGGCCAGTCACAGGTAAAGGCAGATGCTGCAAGGCCACATGCCTCTGTGGCAGTCTGTTTGTGTCTTGGGATTTGATATGGTTTTTCTGTGTCCCCACCCAAATCTCAACTTGAATTGTATCTCCCAGAATTCCCACGTGTTGTGGGAGGGATCCGGGGGAAGTAATTGAATCACGGGGGCCTATCTTTCCCATGCTATTCTCGTGATAGTGAATAAGTCTCACAAGATCTGATGGGTTTATCAGGAGATTCCACTTTTGCTTCTTCCTCATTTTCTCTTGCTGCCACCATGTAAGAAGTAAGAAGTGTCTTTCACAATGCTGAGGCCGCCCCAGTCAACTGGAACTTTAAGTTCAATTAAACCTGTTTTTCTTCCCAGTCTCAGAGATGTCTTTATCAGCAGCATGAAAACAGACTAATGCAGTAAGTTGAGACCAGTAGAGTGGGGCATTGCTGAAGATACCAAAAAATGTGGAAGCAACTTTGGAACTGGGTAACAGGCAGAGGTTGGAACAGTTTGGAAGGCTCAGAAGACAGGAAAATGTGGGAAAGTTTGGAACTTCCTAGAGACTTGTTGAATGGTTTTGCCCAAGATGATGATAGCAATATGAAAAATAAGGTCCAGGCTGAGGTGGTCTCAGATGGAGATAGGAAACTTCTTGGGAACTGGAGTAAAGGTAACTCTTGTTATGTTTTAGCAAAGAGATTGGCGGCATTTTGCCCCTGCCCTAGAGATTTTTGGAACTTTGAACTTGAGAGAGGTGATTTAGGGTATCTGGCAGAAGAAATTTCTAAGCAGCAAAGAATTCAAGAGGTGACTTGAGTGCTACTAAAGGCATTCAGTTTTATAAGGGAAACAGAGGATAAAAGCTTGGGAAATTTGCAGCCTGACTATAAGATAGAAAAGAAAAACCTGTTTCTTGCGGAGAAATTCAAGCCAGCTGCACAAATTTGCGTAAGTAGCAAGGAGTCTAATGTTAATTCCCAAGACCATGGGGAAAATGTCTCCAGGCCATGTCAGAGACCCTCATAGCAGCCCCTTCCATCACAGGCTGGGAGGCTGAGGAGGAAAATGTGGTTTTGTGGGCTGGGTCTGGGGTCTCTGTGCTGTGTGCAGCCTAGGGACTTGGTTCCCTGTGTCCCAGCTGCTCCAGCCATGGCTGAAATGGGCCAACCTACAGCTTGGATTGTGGCTTCAGAGGGTGGAGGTCCTAACCCTTGGTAGCTTCCCTGTGATGTTAAGCTTGCAAGTGCACAGAAGTCAAGAATTGAGATTTGGGAACCTCCGCCTAGATTCCAGAAGACATATGGAAAGGCCTGGGTGCCCAGGCGTTTGCTACAGGGGTGGGGCCCTCATGGACACCCTCTGCTAGGGAAGTGCAGAAGGGAAATGTGAGGTTAAAGCCCCTACACAGAGTCCCTACTGGAATACTGCCTAGTGGAGCTGTGAGAAGAGGGCCACCCTCCTCCAGACTCCAGAATGATAGATCCACTGACAGCTTGCACTGTGCACCTGGGAAAACCAGACACTCAACACCAGCCCATGAAAGCAGCTGGGATGGAGGATGTATCCTGCAAAGCCACAGGGATGGAGCTATCCACACCCTGGGAACCCACCTCTTGTATCAGCATTACCTGGATGTGAGACCTGGAGTCAAAAGAGATCATTTTGGAGCTTTAAAATTTGACTGTCCCACTGGATTTTGGACTTGCATAGACCCTGGAACCCCTTTGTCTTATCCAATTTCTCCCATTTAGAATGGCTGTATTTACCCAATACCTGTACTTCCATTGTATCTAGGAAGTAATTAGCTTGCTTTTGATTTTACAGGCTCATAGGCGGAAGGGACTTGCCTTGTCTTAGATGAGACTTTGGACTGTGGACTTTTGGGTTAATGCTGAAATGAGTTAACAATTTGGGGGACTGTTGGGAAGGCATGATTTGTTTTGAAATGTGAGGACATGATATTTGGAGGAGCCAGGAAGGGAATGATATGGTTTGGCTGTGTCCCCACTAAAATCTCAACTTGATTTGTATCTCCCAGAATTCCCACATGTTGTGGGAATTGAATCATGGGGGCCCGTCCTTCCCATGCTATTCTCGTGATAATGAATAAGTCTCATGAGATCTGATGGGTTTATTGGGCATTTCTGCTTTTACTTCTTCCTCATTTTCTCTTGCTGCTGCCATGTAAGAAGTGCCTTTCACCTCCCACCATGATTCTGAGGCCTCCCCAGCCACGTGGAACTGTAAGTCCAATTAAACCTTTTTTTCTTCCTGGTCTTGGGTATGTCTTTATCAGCAGCATGAAAACGGACTATTACAGGATTGCTACATGATTGGCTATCAAAGTAGGCATATGTGAGTGCAGGAAGAGTGGAATTGCAGGGCTCTGTGGTGGTTCCTCTATAGGATGGGGTCACTGTAGTACTGGCTGTAGGGCTGGTGGTGGGCATGTGCAGACTTGGGGGCTGCCAGTTGTGTGACAAATCTGTGTGGGTAGAGTGGCCAGTCTCCTGTTTGGCAGCTTCCCTGCTGTACAGGTTAGCCTGGGTGTGTTGCATGGGTTTGGACACCAGTATCTCAGCTATCTCATCTTGTCTAGGCTGTGGGCAGCCAGGTCATGGTGCTGGAGGCATCCATTACAAATAAAGTAGAGTTATGGTGAGGCTTCAGGAATGGCGAGGTCTCCAGGTAGAACACACTCTAGTAGTGGGTCTGGTTTCAAGATGGCACTATGCTGTAGCAGCTTTGACCATGGGAGTGAGTGGTACACAAGGTGGGCTTGTATTCAAAAGCAATGCAGATGCACAGACTGACAGCTACTTTCCAAACTGGATTTCGGGCCTGTGAGGACCAAAGCCTTCTCTTACAGCAAGGATAGCTGGTGTCTGTGGCAGCAGTGAGGACCCCTGGAGATCTCAGCTTACCTTTTCTCCGTAAGAAGTCCCTCCTGATTCTGCACCAACAGCAGGGGGGGAAACATTGTGGCAGAGGCAGGATATCTCACTGCCCTCTCTACAGTGCTATCCTGGGCTTCCATACTGCACAGGGATTTCACTGTGCCCCTGGTGCTCTCCAGTGTACTTCCTAGGTCACTCTAGTCGAAATATATTTGCTGATTCATTGGTTTTTCCCTCTCTTTTGTGGGAGCAAGGAGGATCAGCATCGGGTAATTCTAATTGGCCGTTCTGCTGACTTCAACCCATATGAATTTAGATATAGGTTCCCACTCTCTGCATCAGCCCCACAATAGATAGCAAAATGCTTAAAATCAGAATAAGAATATTGCACTTTGTGTTCACCATACCTACGAAAGCTTACCACACAACAGAAAACACAATTGTTTCATAATTGATTGATTATAATCTATTTGGAATCCTTATCAAAATTAATAAACTATTAGAAAACTTGTAAGAGAAGACATTATTTGATGTCTAGTTGTAATTGAGTTATAAATGATGTAAAAATAACTGTGCAACAAAATGAAGATAGATAAGGGAATTAAAAGATATTTTGTTCTCATAAGGTTAAATATGTCTCCTAAACCAAAATATTATACAATTACTTTATCAATACTATTTCATCACAGATAAAGCAAATTCAGTTGAGTTTTTTAAATTATCAATTACATATGTAGATATAAAAATAAACATGACATTGTATGAGTGTGTGCATGTGTGAGTGTATATGAATTCAACTAAAAATATTCCTGATGAAATACTTTCAAGGGGAAGGTGAGAGCATAGACTTTTTTGCTCAATCACATGGGTCCATTTAGTAGATAACCATATTTACTTATTTGTTTTTGAGACAAGGTTTCACTGTGTCACTCAGACTGGAGTACAGTGGCATGAACACGGCTCACTGTAGCCTTGATCTCTTGATCTCCTGGGCTCAAGTGATCCTCCCACCTCAGCCTACTAGGCAGCTGGGACTGCAGCCACTCACCACTATGCCTGGCTAATTTTTGTATTTTTTGTAAAGATGGGGTCTTGCCATGTTGCTCAGTTTGGTCTTAAACTTCTGGGTTCAAGTGATCTGCCCTCTTCAGCCTCCTGAAGTGTTAGGATTACAGACATGAGCCACTGCACCTGGCCCCACGGTATTTATTGTCCCTCAACTTTTCAGAAGTAAACATCAAGCATCTGGAATGAATTTCAAAAATGCTTTTTAATAGTGATCTGGCCTGTCTCCTACAAAAAGACTGCCATGCTTTAGACATTTAAAACTATAGAGGGATAATTCTAGTCAATTGGTTACTTGGGTACTCTGGATACGTGACAGAGAAGAGGAGTGATATAATAATATGTGGTTACAAAATTCCACTGAGATCGAATGTGCCAATGTACAATTTCAAATTCCATTTGCATTTTAAAAGAAGTGCACTCTAAAATAATTTCACTTCGAACATTTTTATGCCTGAATGTATTTTCCATAACCCCCAGGGGACACACATTTTCTGTTAGTAATTGAACACATTTTCTTGCTCTAACGTTACAGCCATTTATTGAGCAAGTTATGCCAAAATACCTATCAAAATTATTTTGAGGTGTAAAAATATTGTGTCACCTGCTTCTAACTCCAAAACAATCCATGTTATATTTTATTTAAAATTTCCTGCCAAATATTCAGTTAACAGAAAAATATAATTAGTGAAAACTATCTCCAAAATTTACAATCTGAAAGAGTTCAACTGGTTCCCAGGAGATTGGAAATATTTGTTTGTTGATGACATTTCCACTGAGATTCTAGAGCACCCACATTTGTAGGAAAAATACATAATTCAAATGCCATACATTGGACTGGGTTTTGCTGTTTGAAAAACAAAGAATAATAACATTTTTCAGCTGAAAAGCATCTTCATAATTTACTCTTCTAGTCTTTTCATTTCAGAGATGAAGAAAAGGAAGCTCAGAAATGTTCATTTATTGCCATATATAACACAGCAAATAAAAGAGTATAATTAGAATAGAGGTGATTATATTTTCACTGAGTCTTGAAAGATTCCCTGCTGACCAGGAAACCAAGGTAGAAGAGTCAGATGAACAAAAAGAGTGATACTCAGAGAGAAGGATATATTTTCCCTAATTTGCATAACTACCAGCTGAATTAAAACTGCATTCCACTGTGGGTTTCTCCATAGCCTCCTCTAGACCTCAAAGTTTACCTCTGCATTCATTTCTTTTCACACATTACTCTTAGATTTAGTCTCTCCAAGTAGGTCCATCTATACTACTCTGGGCTTCATTTCAAAATTGGAGGTTCCCGGAGCCAACACATTAACCATTGGCAATTTGAAGTCCTGCCAAGTAATAGAGAAGAGGCTGACTGCCCTATAAAAACACCAGTGCGTGGTTCCTCCTGCCTTACGCTAGCCCCCTAATGGATTGCTTGAGACTTCCGAGAATGATATTAGGCAGATATCTAAAGCTGCACAGAAGCATCTGCTTCTATACCACTGGAATGGTGCAAAGAACCTATACCACTGGAATGGTATAGAAGCAGAGACCTGAGATATTAAGCAAGAGATCTTGAAATGATGCTCTATCTGAATCTTTTCAAATGATTGCTTTGGGAAATTAAAGTGAGGGGTACAATGGGAGCATGAGGGCCAGGTGGGGAGAAAATAATAAATGAGTCAGTAGCTAATTAAGGCAGAGGTATCATCCTATCCTAGTTAAAAAGTTTTAAAACGTGTCTGCAACCCCTTTGATGTTCTGATATGGTTTGGCTGTGTCCCCACCCAAATCTCATCTTGGACTGTAGCTCCCATAATCCCCATGTATCATGAGAGGGACCTGGTGGGAGGTAATTGAATCATGGGAGTGGGGTTTTCCCATGCTGTTCTTGTGGTAGTGAATAAATCTCATGAGATCTGATTCTTTTATAAATGGGAGTTCCCCTGCACAAACTCTCTTGCCTGTTGCCATGTAAGATGTGCCTTTGCTTTTTGTTTGCCTTCCACCATGATCGTGAGGCCTCCTCAGGCATGTGAAACTGTGAGTTCATTAAACCTCTTTCCTTTATAAATTACCCAGTATCAAGTATGTCTTTATTAGCAGCATGAGAACAGACTAATACATGTTTCTTCCACAAAAAGTGTGATATAATTTCTCACCCCTTAAATTTGCATCAACATGAAACGATTCACTTCTAATCAATAGGATGCTGTATAAACTTTATATACTTACTACCTGGTTCTCTCTCTCTCTCTCTCCTTCTCTTTTATTCTGTCTTGGGAACTCAGGTCTTTGGAGCCCTGCACCTCCACGTAAGAAGTTTAGGCCGGGCGCTGTGGCTCAAGCCTGTAATCCCAGCACTTTGGGAGGCCGAGACGGGCGGATCACGAGGTCAGGAGATCGAGACTATCCTGGCTAACACGGTGAAACCCCGTCTCTATTAAGAAATACAAAAAACTAGCCGGGCGAGGTGGCGGGCGCCTGTAGTCCCAGCTACTCGGGAGGCTGAGGCAGGAGAATGGCGTGAACCCGGGAGGCGGAGCTTGCAGTGAGCTGAGATCCGGCCACTGCACTCCAGCCTGGGCGACAGAGCGAGACTCCGTCTCAAAAAAAAAAAAAAAAAAAAAGAAGTTTAGCTCCCCTGAACTTAGATTATATGGAGATAGACTAGCCCAAGGAGGTTCAGCTGCTCCATCTCAGAGCTGTTCAAGTCCAGATGCCAGCATGTGAATGAGCAAGACTTCAGATATTCCAGTCCCTGGCCTTTGAGGCCCTCCTGCTGATGGTAAGAAGAGTAGATAAAAACTTACTCATGGGGCCCTATCCAGATTGCAGATACAAGAGCAATAGAGCAAAAGTCATGATGTTTTGTTGAAGCCACCAGACGGTGGAGTGGTTTATTACATAGCCTCAGCACCTGGAACTTGATCACAGGTGACTCAATTGAGTCTCAGAAATATTTAGCCTTGGCTTTCACAGAGCTGAATAGTGCAGAGCCAGAAGCTGAATACTGCTTTTGCTTCCATCAATGCTTCTGCCTTTTCATCACACTGCATAGACCAATATTTTTTCATTTCAGCTGCAAACCCATGATTTCCCATTTCCCTAATGTGGTGTCTACTGCAGTACAGTCTGAATGTATAAATGTATGACTAACAGAATCCTGTTGACACTCACTAACAGTCACAAAACTGTTTTCTGGATGCAAAGTCTCTGTGCAAAGAACCTGTGACGCTGACAAAATAGACAATATAACATTGGTACTTTAAATGAATCATACCTTTGAAAGCTGGTCTCCAGACAATTTCCTATACACACCTGCTACTCTGCCCTTTAAGAAGAAATGCATATCCTCTCTCCTTCATATCCTCTCCCCTTTAAGCCTGTGACTGATAGGACCAATAGAATACTGATGATGCAGTGTTCTAGGACTTCTGAGTTCTGACCTCTGCTTCCTTCCTCTTGACACCCCAAGCACTGTCTTAGTCAGTTTGAGCTGCTATAAGAAAAATTCCATAGGCTGAGAGGCTTAAACAACAGAAATTTATTTTTCACAGTTCTAGAGGCTGGGAAGTCCAAGATCAAGGTGTCAGCAGATCCGTTGACTAGCGAGTGGCCTTTTCCTGGCTTGCACATGGCCATCTTTGGATATAATCTCACATGGCAGACAATCAGAGCTCTGTATCTTCCTAAAGTGGCACTAATCCCATTCAAAGGAATTAATTGTCTTTCAAAGATCCCATCTCCAAATACAGTAGACCCTGCTTATCCACATATTGCTTTCCATAGTTTTAGTTACCTAAGATGCAGTATAATAAGACATTTTGAGGGAGAGAGAGAGATACCATATTCACACAACTCTTATGACAATATAGTGTAATAACTTTTATTTTATAACTAAGTATTTCTATTATACTCTTACTATGCCTAATTTATAAATTAAACTTTATCACAGGTATATGTGCATAGGAACAAAATCACATTATATATATGGTGTGGTACTAGCTGTGGTTTCAAGCATTCACTGGGGCCTTGAGACATATTTCCCAGGAATAAAGGAGGTCTACCTTACCAACCAACTGGGAATTTAGGCTTTACCACATGAATTTAGGGGAGTAGAAATATTCATTCCATAACAGCCACCATAGAAGAAACACAGGCTAGTTTGCCCAAAAGAATGGCCACATGACAAGGCCATGGAGGATGACTTGCTGTGTGGAGAAGGGGCATGTGGGTGCACACAGGCGAGAGTTAAACAGCTCCAGTCACAGCCACCATCTGACTGGAACACACAAAAGGCCTCACATGAGGCCAGGAAGGAGAACACTCAGCTGAGCCTGGGCCCACCCTTGGAATCATGAAGTGTGATGCAATGGTTTTCATTTTTAGCCTCTATATTTTTAGGTGGCTATGTAATCAGCCATCGCTAATCAGAACAATACATATTATTGTCATTGCTAATCATGCACAGAATAAGAACTATCAACCAATGGGACTTCATATGTTTGATAAAGTACTTGAAATACTGTTTAATCATCAATAAATTCTGTGTTTGAAACAGTAGTTATTATTATAAACATTCTTTAGATGTGAAAAGTGAAGTGTTGACAGGTAAAGTTTGTTGATGAGTTTATGTGGTTAATAAGTAATACAAGTTGGCTATTAACTCATTTTGAGCCCACAGTCTGTTTTATTTGCTTCATTATTACTCACAAAGATCTCACATGGTTTGTTATGATGCTGGTGTAAACAAATCTACTGTACTGCCAGTCCAAAAAAGTCTAGCACATACAATCATGTACAGTACATAATAGTTGGTCATAATAATAAATGACTATTGTATGACTAATTTAAGTCATAGTAATAAAAATGACTAATTTAAGTATTTACTAAACTGCTTGTTATTTTTAAGTCTACTTCTTTAGTTTATTTAAAAAAGAAAGTTTCTTCAGGACATATTCCAGAAGAAGGCATCATTATCATAGGAGATGACAGCTCCATGCACAATACTGCCCCTGAAGATTTTCCAGTGGGACAAGATGTGAAGGTGAAAGACAGTAATATTGATAATCTTGACCCTGTGTAAGCCTAGGCCAATGTATGTGTTTGTATCTTTGTTTTCATACGAAAGTCTAAAAAGTAATTAAAAAGGGAAAAAACTTATAGAATAAAGGTATAAAGAAACAAGATAGTTGTACAACGCATTTGTGTTTGAAGTTAGGTGTTATTACAAAAGTTAAATAAATTAGGCTGATCACCGTGGCTCATGACTGTAATCTCAGCACTTTGGGAGGCTGAGGCCAGTGGACAGCTTGAGCCCAGGAGTTTGAGACAAACCTGGGCAACATAGTGAAACCCTGTCTCTAGGAAGAAATACAAAAATTAGCCAGGCATTATGTGCATCTGTAGTCTGAGCTACCTGGGAGGCTGTGGCGAGAGCATGGCTTGAGTCTAGGAGATAGAGTTTGCAGTGAGCTCAGATTGCACCACTCTCCTCCAGCCTGAGCAACAGAGCAAGACTCTATCTCAAAAAAAAAAAAAAAAAAAAAAAAATCAAAATGCTTATAAAGTAAAAAAGTTATAGCAAGCTAAATTTAATTTATGATTAAAGAAAGACATTTTCAATAAATTTAGTGTAGCCTAAGTGTACAGTGTTTATAAAGTCTACAGTAGTGTTTAGTAATCTCATAGGGCTACACATTCACTCACCACTCACTGACTCACCCAGAGCAACTTCCAGTTCTGCAACTTCAGTCATCATAAATGCCCTATACAGATGTCCTGAGTTTGTTTTTTTTAATCTCTTATAACATGTTTAGTGTCTCTTATCTACATTTAGCTATGTTTAGATAAACAGACACCATTGTGTTACAATTGCCTACAGTATTCAGTACAGTAACATGCTATAAAAGTTTGCAGCCTAAGAGCAACAGGCCATCTCATGTAGCCTAGGTGTGTAGTAGACTATACCATCTAGGTTTGTGTAACTGCACCCTATGTTTGCACAGTGAGGAAATTGCCTAAGGACACTCTTCTCAGAAACTATCCCTGTCATTAAGTGATGCATGACTGTACTTGTAAGTGGATGCTTTACAGGCATTTTGGGAAGCAAATTGTTTCAGTGTACTGGTGCTTCCTGGAGGAATCATCAATCATGATTCACGACATCTTCCAGGAGGTGAGAAGTTCTTGAGTGACTGGGGGTATTCTGTGCTGTAAAGATAATTAGGATTTCTGAATGACTTGGGCAATCTTAGCAACCTATGAAACTGACAACATTCCTAACCATAAAGCTGCCATTCGAGGATGAAGCCTTCTGGGTCTTCAGAGGCTGATCCAGAATTTGGAGGCATATTTCCTTAGGATAAACTTGAGGAAAAAATAGTTCCACATTCTACTAAGTGACTATAGCTAATAAAGTGGAACAGGTATCACATTGGAAAGATTTCCAGGTTGAACTGAAGAGCTCTAGCAGCAGCATTTGAGCTAGCATTGTTCTATACTTCTAAAAAGTGAGGGACATGAGTTATAGCTTCTCTTCCTACTGTGACTTGAGTTACAGAAATTATCCATCTGTCCTCTGAAGGATTTTAACCCTTCAGCCTAAAATCCTAAGCACCTTGATTACATATTTTCCCTAGAATTGGCTTTTAAAAATTAAATCAAGAAGAGTTTTGTGAAGAAAATTCCTCTTTTAAGGATGACTTTCTTCCCATTTTAGTTTTCCTCTAAATATTATTTATTAATGTTTACCAAGTCTCAGGAAATATTTTTGGTTCTGGGGATACAGTGTTAAATAACATATAAATGAATTCATCCTTTAAGGGGATTATATGGTTTCTTTCTTTTCTTTCTTTCTTTCCTTCTTTCTTTCTCTCTCTCTCTCTTTTTTTTTTTCTCCTTTAAAGGTAAGATTTCTCTTGAACTCCATGTTTCTCCAAATTTGGGGAAATGTTTATCCATGATAATGTGTCCCTGTTCTATATATAAGATCAAATAATACTCAAAGAGAAAAGGAGACAATTTCACACACTTATTTCAATTTGTGTGCACAATTTCACAGACTTACAGATAGTTACAAAAGAGACCTTGGAGATAAATACTTCCCAACAAAGCCAAATGAATTGCTTCAATATGTCAAAGGCCTGAATATCTTACATAAACCAAAACGTCTAATATGCAGTTCTTCATTCTTTATTATCAAACTCTCCTCGAATTTTACATTATTATTCTTTCAGGACACAGTAAGATGTTGCCAGTGTTATTAAAGCATCAAATTGATTACTCAAAGTACAGTGATGAAGTTCATAGGCTTTGGAGTCAGTTTATATCATTTTCCCAAGGTTCATATTATAACCATTCTCTATACTGGTAGCTTAATCTTAAAGAAAATGATATATTTTTTAACAGTCTCACTACTCTTATGTTTAAAATCGAGAAATACATGTGGACCCTGGCACCTTGCAATTACTCAATGTATGATAATTATGAATTAAATATTTTCCACTATTGGACATCCATTTCAATTTTTATACATGAAAATATTTTCCTTGACAACTCTCACTTATAAAATAAAACAACACTCTTGTGGTTCTGAATGTCCAGTCTCTGGTGCAAATGGTTATAAATAGGCAGTTGATAAATTAAAGTTATTTTAAAAGGACAAGGGACCTACACTCCGAAAAAAAGACATGTCTGTCTCCATGTATTTCAAAAATATTTTTTCAATGCCAACAATCATTACTAATTTGAAACAGAAAGAAAAACTGTGAAAAGTTATGAGGAATAATTTCATTCACAAAATAGTGGATAGCCAAGGACAACTTGGCATTGTTTCAGGTTAATAGGTCATCTGGGTCATTTGGCTTTCTCCCTCTTGGAAAATTGACCCTGGTTCTCTGTTGTACGTTCTAGAGCTACATAGGGGAGTCAGCTTTTGTATCTTTCATTGGTTTGTCTCTTCACTACATTAAGTGAAACTGTCTTTAGCTGAAGTTAATCAAAATAAAAGTGTCAAGTCATAAGCTTCAGATAGTTTTTTACCCAATATTAGAAGAAAGGGGACTTTGGCTCTAAACATTTATTTTCTACAAATAAGTTAGCTTGATTCATAGTGAATTAAGTTTATTATTAGCAAGTGTTTTAAGGTCATAAAGTTTGACTTTTCCTAAACTCATCAGTATGTACATATCCAGACACCTGCTCCCATGCCATTAGTTAACTAGGAAAGTTGTAACTGCTTTAAAACCATGTAGTCTTTGCTCAAATTATAGCATGGTGTTTAAATGCATAAGATCTCAACTACCTAAGTTAAAACTCCAGAAATATAAATTTACCAGATGTGTGTCCTCTATTAACTTGGTAGGCCTTTTCTTAGCCTAAGTTTCCTCATCTGTAAAATATGAAGAATTATTTTTCTTGATTTTAGGGTTGTTGTGAGCAGTGCCTGGCTCTTGGAAAGCTCTCAATATAATTGGAAAACTCTCAATATGTGATGATGATTATTATACTTATTTGACAAATACATTTAAAGAATTAGTCGTAGAGAACAAAATCAGTCGTTTATAAAAAGAGACTGTTTCTTGAACATTGGCTGTGTGCCTGGCCCTGTACTAAGACTGCTATTTCTCATCGCTTAACCTTATCAAGAGAGGTCTGCAACATTTTGTCTGAAAGCACTGTGGAAGTTAAAGAAACACAGTTCAGCCAAAAAATAATTGCCTAATATTAGCATTTACTTTCATTTTTTAAAATATGTGGGAGATTCAGTTATATTTTCCACAGAGGCATTTCAATTTTTTTTTTTTTTTTGCTTTCCCTTTTAAAAATACACGTTCATCACACACCACCATAACTGAAACATCTTTTTCCCAGGAGCCTCCAATTCCTCCCCAGAGCCAAGCTCCACATTGCTTTTTCCTGCTAATACCCATTCCCCTTTCTCCATTTTTAAAAGGAGAGCTACTTTGCCTTTCACCAGCAAGAAAGAATGTTATTTCTTGAGGAAGCCTAGTGACAGGAGGTGAAGGGGGTAGGAATTGATGTGGAAATTGCTCAGTTCTCTTTGGCAATTGGAGGAAACACATCCAAATTAGCAAGTTTTCTCCAGTCACATACAGTTTATTGTTTTAATCATCTATGAAGTATTATTACCACTATTTTATTGATGAGGAACTTGAATTTTCAAAAAAACTTTAATCTATCAAGCCATCAAGCTGTATTTTAATCCCTAGTTCATAGCATTTTCAAAGTTAATGTTTTTCTCACTGGACTATTTCACATGATTATTACCCTATATAAGGATACGTATTTTGAGTCAAGAAAATATACACCAAAAAAGTCTTTAGAAACAAGCCTCACATAGCCCCATTTGGGGTATACAAGTTTTTGAGGCTGTTCTCTCAGCTCTGAGCTGAGGTCCCTATATTTTTATTTTTCTCTGCCTCTGAAATCTTTATGCTTGTAAGATTGGGCCAAGCTTCATGTTCTTGGTTCATCTATGACACCATCCCATCATATCTGGGGTCATTATGGTTATTCCTATGATCTTATTCCCAGTTGTAATTTATCCCTTATGTTTCTGTGGCAAAAGCTGGCAGTTTCATAACTGATATCCATTCTTCTCTTCGTTTCTAAATGCATCCAGGCCAGCAATGCACCCACTAAAAAACATTCTTATTCCTTTAGGATGCAGTAACTGGGAGAGAGTCTGAGGTGAAGTTACAGGGTTCTTCTAATGTTCTGTGCCTTCATCTGGGCACAGACTGCACTGGTTTGTCCTGTCAGTAAAATTGTATCACACTGCGCACTTTTCATACCTACATCTTTGGTCGGTGAATCATTCTTTAATAAGTGAAAAAAGAAAGAAAATGGTTACTATAACAGCAAAAACCCACTTTTTGAAGCTATTGGTGTCCATGTGGTCTACTTTGAGATATTAAGACACAAGCAACATTTTACAGGATGGGACTTTGTGGTAAGACTATCCTTTCCCCGATAGAAGACTCAGACCATGACTTTTGACTTTTATCCTTGTCCATTTTCCCTGTTCTTCAATCCTGAGAGTTGGGCATAAATACAGAGGTTGACCAAGTACTTTATAAGTATAATAATAAAAATTATATGCCAAAATAAAAAAGCTGGAAGAAACCTAGGCCTTGATTCTGAGCAAGGTAATTTGTCCTGGATTGTGACTTCCAGACTTCTTGCTATTTGAGAAATACATATTCTTTAATTGTTTTGCTTTAATTATTATTTTAATTGACACAATCATTATACATATTTTTTGGCATGCAATGTGATATTTTGGTATATTTATATCATGTGTAATGATCAAATCAGGCTAATTAGTATATTCATCACCTCAAACATTTATCATTTTTTGTGTTGGGAACATTAAAAATCCACTCTTCTAGCTATTTGAAAATATTCATCAACTGTTGTTCATTATAGTTACCATACAGTGCTACATGACACTAGAATGTATTCTTCCCATCAGCTGTACTTTCGTACCTGCTACAGCCTTTGACTATCTTTAATATTAATGACTGTTACATCCTTCCTTCTTTTTCTTTTGTTTTCTTTCTTTCCTTTCCTCTCCTTTCTTTTTCCTTTCCTCTCCTTTCCTTTCCTCTCCTTTCTTTTTCCTTTCCTCTCCTTTCCTTTCCTCTCCTTTCTTCCTTCCAACTTCCTTCCTAACTTCCTTCCTTCCTTCCTTCTTTCTTTTTCTTCCTTCCTTCTTTCTTTCTTTTTCATTCTTTTTATTCAATCCTAACGTTCCAACATTTCCTGAGAAACTGTAGTATTCACTCTGATTTACATCTATTTGAATAAAATCTTACCATTTTTATGGCCAAAGTATGTGAAGTTAAAATGTCTTATAGACGGGACTATAAAAACCAATGAAAAAAACCTCAGTAAATACATATGGACAGGTTAAGTCTTTTGTGGAGAATTACTAGTTTCTTGTACAGGTAATACTACAGTGACATTTTTCAGACTGTTTTTTTCTACCTTTTACATTCACTGTTTTCAAATATTGATGTTATCTAATGCCTAACAAATTGAAATCATGTCTTTTAAGGAGCCAAAAGTAAGGTAAATATACTCCAGTGCTTAAGAATGAAGATTCAGACTGAATATCCTGTATGGCTCATAAAATTGAAAGATATTTTTAAGAAGGAAATTTTAACTGTTCTGAGCTGAGCAGCATTATAGTACCAAATAGATATTTTTCTAAGAAAAGACATTTGAACTACAGCATTAATTTCTGCATGTAAATTTTGGTACTGGCAAAAGAATTAAATTAAAAAGTGAAATAAAATCAGCCATCCAGTAAATGTCACATTTGTATTTGCAGTTGTTCAGACCCCAAACGTTGAAGTCACACTTGTTTCCTCTATTTCTGTCACAGTGCATATCCAGTCCCCCAAATTCTGTCTTCTTTATTATCAAAATACATGCAGAATCTGTCCACTTTTCTACCTGCAGTACCCCGTCCATTTTTCTCCAAACACTTGCAACAGGCTCTTTCTCAACGACTCCTATTTAGGGTCTTCATCCCTGTCTCTTCTCCCTGCTGGCAGAAATCAGTTCATGCCTCTGCTCAAAAGCCTCCTATACCTTCCTATATCATTCATACTGTGATGGATGAACTTTATTTTGACACACATTTTCTTTAATACCCTGGCTTACTCTTGCCAAGCTCACGTCTTACCACTTTTCTCTTACTTTATGAGGATGTGCTTCAGGCTCAGGGACTTTGCACTTGCTGTTGGCTCTGCCTGAAGCACTCTTATCCCAAATGACATCTCGATTTACTGCCTTACTTTGTTCTCTTCAGAGGTTGGATCAAATGTCACATATCATAGAGCCTTATCCTGACTACTCTATCTAAAATAACTAATGTATGTTACTTTGTTCTCTTCAGAGACTGGATCTTACTTGGTTCTCTTTTTTTCTTCAGAGGTTGGATCAAATGTCACATATCATAGAGCCTAATCCTGACTACCCTAACTAAGTAACTAACCACATCTCCTCTTCCTCCTGTTTTAACTATCCCCCCTCCAGCTCATTAGCTTTTATCATTGCATACATTATGAGGATTCATATAGTTTAATTTATCTAATTATTTCCTGTATAAAATATAAGTTCCCTGACAGCAGTAATTTAGCATATTTTATTTACTTCATAAAAATGGGCTGAATAGGCCGGGCACGGTGGCTCACACCTATAATGCCAGCACTTTGGGAGGCCGAGGCAAGTGGATCACGAGGTCAGGAGTTCGAGTTCAGCCTGACCAATATGGTGAAACCCTGTCTCTACAAAAAATACAAAAATAAGCCAGGCATTGTGGCACAAGTCTGTAATCCCAGCTACTCAGGAGGCTGAGGCAGAAGAATTGCTTGAACCCAGGAGGCCAAGATTGCCCCAGGAGGCCAAGATCACGCCATCGCCCTCCAACCTGGGCAACAGAGCGAGACTCTGTCTCAAAAAAAAAAAAAAAAAAAAAAAAAATGGGGCGGTGCTGAATAAATAAATTCTTTAAGGAATGAAAAAGATAAAATTCTGCTTCATGTTTAGACATTTGTTTAATTATTGGGGCAAAAGTTGGGCGGGGTTGGGGGGGAGAAAATAAAGAAACATTGAAGAAATCTGCTTCCCTGGAATTCTTTGCAAAAGACATTCTGACAATTCTTTGTCAAATGCCCAGTGCTAACAGTGCAGTTACTCAGGCACCATTCATCATGGTCAGCATTCCACATGCAGTGAGAGGAGGGAGCCAGCCATTTTTGCTGACAAACAACTCTCCCTGAACAGACCCACTGCGCTGTCTCCTGTCACCCAGGAGAATCCCTGTCCATAAATGACAGACCCGCAATTTCAGTCCAGAGACACGACACAGGTAGGGAAGCTCTGTTTTGCTCCTTCAAAAGATAAGGGGTTGCTTTGAGTCTTCTGGTTTAAGATTTATGATTATAAATTTGATAAATAATCAGAGATAAATGTGGTTTGTTTTACTGTCTCTGGCCAAAGATTATGCCCTCCCAGACTTCCAAAATATCTGTAGGTTGCACCATGCTCTCACTACAAGAATAGTGTGAAACTACGGGAAATGCTCACTGAAATCCCATGCCAGCATCCTCTTCTTCCTCCAGCTCCTCCTTCTCAGCCTCACTTCCTTTTTTCCTGAAAAGCAGGAATGCATGCACCCACACATGCACACATATTACACACACATGAACACATACTTACACACACATGAACACACACCTACTGTCATTTTTGTGTGTGTGAGTAGTAGTTTTAGACACGCATTGCATGAGCAGTTTCAACTGTGAACTCTGACCTGCTTATCCAGGCAATGCATTCCAGGTTTCAGCAGAAAGGCTTTTTAATAAAACCATCATCTTAAGAAAGCAAGCGATGGTGTTTTATTCAAACATATCTAATTCTTAAAAGGTTACATAAATAACCTAAGACAAGATCACATTCGGTCCTGTTTTTCTTTTTTTCTTTTTTTTGCTATTTTTTCCCTTCTCATGTGGGGTCATATCATTAGGAGAACCACGGATTAAAGCAGAAAATTTGGAAATGTGCCAAACATACTGAGTTTCCATTCCCATTTTCTAACCACTTCAGAGCCAGCCAGTGAACACATCATTTTAATGAAATGAATATTTGATCTCATAAGCTAAAAATTATTTGAATGTTTGATTTTAAAATATTTTCAAATCATAAAACTTTTTTAGTGATTCCACAGACAAATTTGGTATTATGTCAAAAACACTGAGAAAATCCCCACCCTTCCTCATCATAGAATATCAATACTTATATGCCAAATTCCTGGACTAAATATGCTTGAACATTGAAGTACTCAAGAAAAATATAAAAGGTACCCAAGTTTTGGAAAAGGGTGCCATACATGCAAGGTGCTTTAAGTATTTTTCCCATCTCATTCTTACAGTATTTCCATATCGGAAGATTATTACAATCAGTTTAAAAATGGGAAAAGAAAGATACCCGCTGGCAAGTGGAAAAGTTAGTGGTTAAAAATGGGTCCGACCTCCACCTGTGTACCCAAGAAAAGAAACTCTATGGAGGTTCTGACTTGAAACTTCAAATACTTTATAATGTCTTGGTCTTTGGTTCTTTAGAATAGGAGGTCTGGGAAGCAACATAAGAAATCTCTGTAGACAAAGTAAAATTTGAACTGGATCTCAATGGAAAATTAATCTTATAACAAGGATAAAGAAAGATTAAAAAGGTAGAAGGGATGAGGGAAATATATACTGTAATGAGAGAAAGGAAATACAGGTTGGGGCAGACAAAGCCTGGATCAATTAGAGCACATAATTTTGTAAAACCACATATTATGACTGGAGATCGTTGGTATTATTAGGAAGTAGAGGGTTCAGGGAAATAAGGCTATGAGGATTCTGGAGATAAAGGGGAGACCCTGAAGACTTTGTGTAGGAAATGACATGCACAAAGCAGGGGATTAGAATTATTTGTATGACAGTGGAGTACGAGCAAATGATAAGGGAAAAAAATAGAGATAAACTGCAATTAGCAACCTGACTGACACAACACATTAGACCAGATGGTTGTATTTAATGCAGCTTTATGGGAAAGGTCTAAACAATCATGAGCAGCATATTTTGCGTATCACATAAAAAGAATATGATGTGCCCTGAAGTCTTTGTTACCATGGATGCATTCATTATTTTATTACTCTGTAGGGAGTACCTCCTCCATTGCTGAGAGTTTGGAATACATAATGGATACATATAGTCCCTGACCTCAAAGAGCTTAGTGTTTAAGAAGAGAGACAAACAAGTAATCAGGGATTTGCAGTACTCTGTGCTTATTGCTATAAAGGTGCCAAAGACAGAGAGCCACGGGAACATGTAGAAATTCATTGAAATTGCAGTTTTACTGTATCTTTGATCCTCAGGTTTTTCGAGACTCTTTTGAACTACATGCTATATTTGATTTTAGTTTGCAAGTGCGTGATAAGTGAATAATCATGTAAAAAAACCCGTAATGCTAATGAGAAACAAAAGCAGAGATCTAATTGCACTGGATAACCAAACACTCCAGAAGTTGAGTGACAGCTTTGGAAAACAAGATAGGCCTGAGCATAGGGTATACAATCTTCTATGCTTCCAAACAGCAATTCTGGAGAAGCCTCTAGTAGTATCTAGATAATGAACCACTGAGGCTGTAATTTAGAAGCAAAAGCAATTATTGAAGGGTATGAATGTGAGGAGACAGTTTTCATGGTGAATTAAAGTGCTTTGATAATGAAATAGTTATTTCAAGTTAAATTGATCATTAAAGCATTTCAGATTTGATATCTAAAGTTACAGTGAAAAATATAAAGGTCTGCAGCTATATTTTTCTAGAATAAATATATTTGTTAGAAGCAAAAAGGAGGAGGTAGCATACGATCTGGCAAACACAAAACGAAGACAAGATTGAATTGGACCATCAGAAATCTCATCTTGACTACAGCAATAGTCTAGGTGACCTTGGGAACTAATAATGATCTAATATTAGCTAACATCTATGCAGTTCCTTGTTATTCTCTTTCTCTCCTTTCACACTCTGTCTATAACACATCTATTCACCAATATAACTGTCTATTCCCCAAGCCTCCCTTCTTACTACATACCTGTTAAAAGTGCTATGGAAAATAACATAGTCAAATGCTTAAAAACATAGACTTTGGAATTACAGGTTCCTGAATCCCAAAACCATTCAGGATCCGAGGTGACTTTTTCTCTTTCATCTCTTTTAGTTGAAGTTTCTTCATTCATAAAGTGAGCATGACAATGTATTGCCTACGTAGTAGAGTGCTTTGAAAGATAAAGGTGATGTTGTATATGAGGTGCTTAATTAACACAGTCCTCAACATATGGTAAGGAATCAATTATGTTTATTACTATTATGTACTAAGCACTTAAAATTGATTTTTCAGTTTAATGTCTCATATACATTTTCAGATGCATTGTTATCTATAATAAAGGGTAATAGAATGCCCCCTCCTATCTATAAAACTCTGCAACTCAATACTATGCTTATGCATTCAAGTCATTTAGTTTTTCTGGACTGAACAGAAAAATAGGGCGAGTTTTGTACTTGTAACCTGAAAATTCTCAAACTACGACTACATGCACACCCACATACATACAAACACACATACCTTAAGGCCATCATACCTAACGTAAGATGAATGTGATGGCCACTTTTCATTTTCATATTTCATTCTCCCAGTTTATATGACTTGTTGATGGCTAATTGGTAAGAAATTTGAAGAACCCAGCGCTGTCTAAAGATGGAAGCTAATCTCATGATTTGTGTAATATGACCTGCTTTGGAGTTAACAAGAGAGTCTACTACTTAGTTTTCCCACCCTGCGTTTAACATTGTCCCACACGTGTCTTATGTAGAAGGAAATCATGGAGCAAGGAAGAATAGAAAAGGAAATTGCCACCTGAGTTGTAGTATCACGTGCATTTATCTTTTTATCTCTTTTTATATAATATCTTAGATGAAATGAGTATTAAGATTATAAGGTAGTAATATAGTAAACCAAAGAGGTGAAAGATCTCTGTAAAGAGAAGTACAAAACACTCCTGAAGGAAATTACAGAGGACACAAACAAATAGAAAAATGTCCCATGCTCATGAATTGGAAGAATCAATATTGCTAAAATGACCATACTGCTCAAAGCAATCTACTTATTGAATGCAATTTCTATCAAATTATCAATGTCATTTTCCACAGAATTAGAAAAAAAAAATTCTAAAATTCACATGGAACCAGAAAGAACCTGAGTAGCTAAAGCAAACCTAAGCAAAATGAATAAAGCATGAGGTGTTACATTACCTGACTTCAAATTATACTACAAGGCTATAGTAACAAAACACCATGTTATTAATATAAAAATAGATCAGTGGAATGGAGGAGAGAACCCAGAAATGAAGCCATATTCTATAAACAACTGATCTTCAACAAAGTTAACAAAAAATATACACTGGGGATAGGGTACCATATTAAATAAATGGTGCTGGGAAAATTGGATATCCCTATGTAGAAAGAGGAAACAGGAAGCATACCTCTCATTACAAAAATTAACTCAAGATAAATTGACCTAAATATAAGACCTCAAACTACAAGTTTAGAGGAAAAATTATTCTGGACATTGGCCTAGGCAAATAATTTATGACCAACTCCTTAAAGGTAAACATAACAACAACAAGAAAAGAAACAATAATATACAAATAGCACTTAAATAAACTTAAGAGCTTCTGCCCAGTAAAACAATCAACGGAGTAAACAGACAACCTATAGAATGGAAGAAATATTTGTTACCTATGTATCAGACAAAGAGCTAATATGCAGAATCTACAAGGAACTCATATAGTTCAATGAGAAGAAAAAAAAAAAAAAACACCTTTAAAAAGTGGGCAAAAGACATGAACAGACATTTTCCAAAAGAAGGCATAAGTGGCCAACAAATACATGAAAAAATACTTAACATTACTAATCATCAGAAAAATACAAATTAAAACCACAATGAGATACCATCTTACACAAGTCAGAATGGCTATTATTACAAATTCTGAAAACAACAGATGTTGTTGAGGATGAGGAGAAAAGCGACCACTGATCCATTGTGTGTAGGAATGTGAATAGGTGCAACCTTTATGAGAAACTGTATGGAGAGTTCTCAAAAAACTAAAAATAGAACTACCATTCAACACAGCAGTCCAACTACTGGCTATATTTCCAAAAGGAAAGACATCATTATATCCAAAAGATACCCACACTCAAATGTTTATTCCAACACTGTTCACAATATCAAACAAAGGTATGGAATCCGTCTATCAGTGGAGGACTGGACAAAGAAAATGTGGTACACATATACCACAGAATACTATTCAGCCATAAAAGAGAAGTAAATCATGTCTTTTGCAGCAACATGGATGAAACTGGAAGCCATTATCCCAAAATAACTCAAAAGCAGAAAGGCATGTTCTCACTTATAAGTAGGAGTTAAACATGGGTGCATATGGACATACAGAGTGGAACAATAGACACTAGAAACCACAAAAGGTGAGAGGGTAGGAGGAGGGTGATGGTTAAAAGATTACCTCTTGGATGCAATGTTCATTATTTGTGTGACGGGTATACAAGAATTCCAGACTTCACCGCTATGCTTGTAAGACATCTGCAGTTGTACCCTCTAAATATATAAAAATAAACTTTTAAAAGATTACAAGAAAGCCTCAAGGAATATCAAAATAATTAATCTCAAATAATAAAGAAGGATATATGTGCAATATCTGAGATGAGCTGTTTGCACATGCTGCATTTTATAGCAAACATTTTAATATTTTCATTAGAGATCGAAATAGCCTGTCATTCACTGAATGAATATCATGAAAGCTTTTATGTCTAATGAAAAGACTCAATGAATTCTTCCATTTTATGACAGTGACAGATAAGAGTAGGACTAGCTATTTTCTAGTTCAAGGACAGATTTTTCTCGTAAAATGTTTAGATTCAGCAGTCTCCTTTGAGGTTGTAGTAGAATTCTAATTTGAAAGCAGTGACTCTTCATTTTTACGGGTTATCTACTCCTGTGAGTATATAATGAAAATTGTGGATTCTTCTGTAGGAAGACTATACATATGCATGTATATTCAAAATATTTCAGTTTAATATCCTTATTTCCCCCTTTTCTGAAGTATTTTTATTGTTGAGAAGTCATAAACCTCTTCTTTTTAGAATAATATTGTCTTTCAAAACTAAATGATTGTCCCAGGAAATCCAGAATTTCACTTTTCACTCTACTGCACAAAACAATCAAGAAAACTCATATAATTTTAAAGATGATGAATTTTTAGAGGCAGACTTTATCTAGCTTACTAATTCAGAAAAGAATATAGCAAACTAAGTTATTCTGAAGGAAAAAGGTAGTTGAAAATTACTTTTGTTTCCTTTTGAAGATGGACTTTATCCTCATACAAACATTTCAGAGGTAAGACTGAGATAGGCCAGAAGTTGTACAAAGAAAATAGGCTTTTACATTAATTGTATATAAAAGCTAGAAATGGATTAGCCCAACCCATTAAAAAAAAAAAATTGGGAAGTCACAATAGGAAAACTTGGCCAAGCAAGGCCCTACTCTTACCTTCTGACTCCTTTGCAGTTCATGGTAAACTGTTTACATCACGGTCAGTGAAACAGAAATTCTTCAGATATGAACCATCCTAAGATGGCCTGCCTATGCCACACTTCCACAGCCTGATGAAGTTAGAGAAGTCATCAAACGTGTGAGGTTGTCACCTGTTCTTTTTATGCCTCCATGTTTCTTATTCTCTCTACCCTGGATTTCATCATCAAAGGCCAACAAACTATTTCTTTCCAGGAAGACTGAAGTGCTTACAGGTGGCTTTACCACCTGTGACCATGGAGATCTAGCCAAAATAATGCTCTCTATGGATTGTTCAGTTGGAGAATTTGGATAAATAATAAGAGACGGCTCAGAGTCAGGAGAGGAAACAAAAACTGTTTTGAAGATGGTGAGTGAATGGCAAATCATACATATGAGTGACTCTGTCTGCTTTCTGTCTCTCTTCCTTCCTCATTCCATTACATGATGGATGGCTGTTGAGATAAATGCACTTCACTTTAAATCGCACTGCCCTATTAAGAACAAATGCTTAAGACCTGGAATTTGTAGATTTTTGCTTTTACTTTTGAGACGGCTTCTACTTTCTATTTTGCACTGAAGTCTTCCTCGTGGGATTTAAATTTAATACTTCCTACCAGAAGGCATTTCCTATTCTCCCTTCCTGGGGATGATACAGACATGTAAAAAGGAGAGAGAAAAAAATACATTGGCTCCTCATGCTCAAAAGTCAGTCACAAGAGCTGTGTTTTATTTTTGTCAGGGTTTTCCATGGGCCATATACTGTGGCAGATACTTTACATGGATAATTTATACACATCACAACAATTCTGCAAATGGCTTTTGTTACATGCATGCATTTTGGGTTGAAGAGTCTGAGAGGGAAGGTATGAAATGACTTGACAATCTCATCCATGAAACAGCAAGAAACAGAAAATACCTCCCAAGAGGCCAACATAGAGTGAGAGTAAATAAAAGTAATATGGAGGAACCATGTGCTCAATGCCTTGGCTCTTTCAAGTACTTTGCATATATTATCACTTTTACGACCATCAGAATTACATGAGATAGGTTCAAGTGTTAATACCATTTAAGGAAACTGAAACAGAGAAAATAAAAAAAAAACCTCAAGTTGATAAAGTGAGATGGTTAATTTTAGCTGTCAGCTTGGCTGGGCGATGGTGCCAGTTTTTGTTTTTGC
Source organism: Papio anubis (assembly GCF_008728515.1). Classification (NCBI taxonomy): domain Eukaryota; kingdom Metazoa; phylum Chordata; class Mammalia; order Primates; family Cercopithecidae; genus Papio; species Papio anubis. Next base: position 167,406,408 of record NC_044978.1, on the reverse strand, counting down.
CAAACATCAGTCTAAATGTTGCTATCAAGGTACTCTTTAGATATAATTCACATTTAAATCAGTAGACTCAGAAAAGCAGAGTGCCCGCCACACTGTGGATAGCCCATGAGTTGAAGGCCTTGTGAGCAAAGACTGAGGTTCCCTGAAGCAATTCTTCTCAAGGCAGCAATATAGAAACACTAAGTGCCAGCCTGCTCCTCTGCAGAATCTGGACTCAAAGCTGCAATACCAACTTTTACCTGAATTTCCAGCCTGCCGTCCTTCCCTATGGATTTTTGACTTGCCAGCTCCCACAATTGTGGGAGCGAATTCCTTTGAAAAATCTCTCCATGCAAATGCTCCTAGTGGAAGGTCTGTTTTTTTTCCAAGTAGTTTCCTCTCAAAAAAGAGATGCAGAGTTTTATTAGAAATGCAGAGTAATGTAATACTTCATCTAACTTTCTAAATGCAGGACCATGGTGTTAATTAAGATTGTTGACAAACAGGAGATGATAGATAATTATGAAAATTTATTTTGGATTTCTCAAGTTTTATGTCTTTGAACAGAAAGCTCTGTAAATATATATCTTTCATTGTCCATAGTTAGAAGATGTTATTTTATGCCTTTGGGTTTAGGGTTTTCTGTTTTGTTTTGTTGTCTACTATTTTCTAATAAAAATAAAACAGTATTAAGTCAACGAAAAGAATCTCTTTCTTATTCTCCCTGTTTGTTTCTTTTCTTTTTCTATCTTGCTACATACAGCTGTCTTCTCAGATTAGGATGGTGCCTAGAATTCAAGCCCTCAGCACATGTGTTTGTGATGATTATTGTGACAAGGGAGACTAACTGTCCAATTAAAATCTCTGCTTACCCTTCCACAGTTTATATAGTTGCCTCTGTCAAAAGGATTCCCAGTTAGCACCTTTACTTAGCAGCACATTTTTGCACACAGGTGAGACAAGGTGATAATCTTGCCCCCAAAATGTGAGCAGAGATGAGGAAAATTGACCAACAGGGTTAGAAGGAACTTCACATTGCCTTTTGACTTCTGTTTGATGGCTTCAGAGGACCCCAACGGAATGGTGAGAACACAGAATTAAAGGGTGTTGTGTCTTTAATTTTTTTGTTTGTTTGTTTGTTTGTTTGTTTGTTTTTAGTCAGAGTCTTACTCTATCACCCAGGTTGGAGTGCCATGGCACGATCACAGCTCACTGCAGCCTTGACTTCCCCGGACTCAGGTGATCCTCCCACCTCAGCTTCCTGAGTAGCTGGGACTACAGGCATGCACCAACATACCCAGCTAATTTTTTTTTTTTTTTTTTTTGAGACGGAGTCTCGCTCTGTCGCCCAGGCTGGAGTGCAGTGGCCGGATCTCAGCTCACTGAAAGCTCCGCCTCCCGGGTTCACGCCGTTCTCCTGCCTCAGCCTCCCAAGTAGCTGGGACTACAGGCGCCCGCCACCTCGCCCGGCTAGTTTTTGTATTTTTTAGTAGAGACGGGGTTTCACCGTGTTAGCCAGGATGGTCTCGATCTCCTGACCTCGTGATCCGCCCGTCTCGGCCTCCCAAAATGCTGGGATTACAGGCTTGAGCCACCGCGCCCGGCCCCCAGCTAATTTTTGCACTTTTGTTTGTAGAGATAGGGTTTCACCATGTTGTCCAGGCTGGTCTTGAACTCCTGGACTCAAGAGATCCCCCCACCTCAGCCTCACAAAGTGCTGGGATTACAGGCGTGAACCACTATGCCCGGCCATGTCTTTGAATTTTTATAGGGAGAAACTAATGCTACCAGAAATGCCTATCTTGGATAGACATATGAACAGAAATAAATATTCGAGGAATTAAGTAACTGAAATTTTGGTGTTTATTTGCCAGACTTGCTAACTTAATCTCAACTAAAATAACGATAATGATAAAGATTATCATAACATGATAATATTTTCCCAAGCACAAAAATTTATTAAGTAGTAGAGTCACTATCACAACCTAGGTATATCTGGACCTAGATCTAACATGCCCTGTCTATTCATCTATCAGCTGTCAGCTTTTCCTGCAGTAACAAACAACCTTAATATTTCCATTGTTTTAAAAATATATTTCTTGTTCATCTACACAGAACTAGCAATCTGCAGTTCGATTAGACTGGTCATAGTTTTTTTCAGCTTATGGGCTGTGCTGGCCTTAGCTCGATACATCTTCTCATTTCAGAAACAAGGTTAAGATGGTAACTCCTCTCTGAGGCATGGTTTTCTCAAGATGAAGTTCAAGAACAAGTACATTTAAAGTTTTGGCTTACATGTGATATATAGTATATGTGTTCACGTTTTAGTTTCCAAAGGAAATCACAGGTCCAAGTCAAAAGGCAATAGGGCAGAAAAGTATATTCTGTGTATAGGAAAACATGGCAAATGTAGGGGAAAAGTAAAGTTATGACCCAATATGACAATCTACTACATTTTGGGGCATGTGATTTTTACATAACAACATTCCATCAATAGTGTAGTTTGAATGTTTGTCCCAACCAAATCTCATGTTGAGGTGTAATCACCAATATTGGGGGTGGGGCGTAGTGGGGAGTGTGCGGGTCATGGGGGCAGATCTTCATGAATGGCTTGGTGCTATCCTCATGATAATGAGTGAGTTCTCACTCTGATAGTTCATGCAAGAGCTGGTGATTTAAGAGCCTGGGACCTCCCACTTCTCTCTCTTGTTTGCACTCACAATGTGATGTGCCTGCTCCCACTTCACCTTCTCCTCCATGAGTAAAAGCTCCTTGAGTCCGCACCAGAAGCTGAACAGTTGCCTGAACCATGCTTCCTATAGAGCCTGCAGAACCCTGAACCAATTAAAACTCTTTTCTTCATATATGACCCAGTCTCGGATATTCCTTTATAGTAACACAAAATTGCTAAGGAAAAAGATTTTGCACATCGTTGTATATTCCTTCTAAAATTACTTAACAAATCGAGTAATCAATTGACTTCACAAAAAGGCAACCTAGGCCCTAAATGCAGGCCTTATGTAGGGAAGACTTATATTGAAGACAACATTTAAAAGTGGAATATTGGAAAGAATACAGGGTATTTTCAAGCAGGTATGTGAGCCTCATAATACAAATGTATTTGTTTTTCTGTGTGTAAAACATTCATAAAAATAATCAAGATTTAAAGTAATGTTTCAACTCTAAATTTATACAATTCCACAGGTGGTCAAATTTACTTACTGAAGATTCCCTGAGTAGATATGAGTAGTACAGGTATGGTATTGATTTTTTTTTTAACTGAGGTATTTGTACTAATCACCCTCACTGCACCTATAACCTTCAACAAAGACATTCCTCCTATTTTTTCTTCTTGTAACCTGTGGCTTGAAGAACACAAATACCTTCCTGGAAAACTACTTGTTGAGTATGGCCACCCATGTTTGAAGTCAGTTGTGTAATTTATCTAGCTGTTTTCCAATCATCTAATTGTTTGATGAAATCAATCTAACATCTACTTTGCTTTCTCTTTAAGCTAGAATTATGTGTGTGCATAATATCCTCAGCCCCAAGTATCGCTTACTCATGTAAGTTAAATAAAATGTTTCATCTAAACAATTATGTTAGCCTAATGATGGCTAATTGGGTAAATTTCTCACTTTTCACTCAGACACTCAGATGTTTTTGTCTTTTATAGAAGACATTGTATAAATTTGCCCAGAAATGAACTAGAGAATTTAGTATGTTGAGAATAAATAGTTTGGGCCCAGTGCCATGGCTCATGCCTATAATCCCAGCACTTTGGGAGGCCAAGATGGGTGGTTCACCTGGGGTCAAGAGTTCGAGACCAGCCTGTCCAACATGGGGAAAATCCATCTCTACTAAAAATACAAAAAGTAGCCAGGTGTCTTGGTGGGCACCTGTAATCCCAGCTACTTGGTAGGCTGAGGCAGGAGGTTTGCTTGAACCCAAGAGATGGAGGTTGCAGTGAGCTGAGATCACGCCAATGTACTCAAATCCAGGTGACAGAGCGATTCTCCAAAAAAAAAAAAAAAAAAGAAAAGAAAAGAAAAAAGAAAAAAAAAGAACAAGCAGTTCAAATATTTTTAATTTTTTTCATTTGCATTAATAATGGGCAGGGGTATGCAGTCTCTGCATTAAGTTCAAAAAGTTACATAAAAGACTTCATTCTATTTATCCTCACATCAACACATTAATGTAGGCACTGTAATCCCAACCTATCCATGCATGAGGCTCACATGTAGTAAATGATGGTAATACTTGTATGTATCAAAATACAATAGTTTATTTGTTCCTAGATCTACCAGAGTTTCCTTTGTTTCATAGAATAAATGATACTAATTTCTGTGAATCCCTTAAGCACTACATTAGGTTATTAGTCTGTGATTAGGTTAATAATAATAATGCTTTAAATGCTATTAAAAATTAATTAATTATCAAATATACATGATCTTTACCCTCTGACAGTTGATTGGATAATCTCTGTGCCATCAAGATGGATACATTTCTCCTGGCATGTCAAGCAATTTAGACATCATTGAAATCCTGGCAGCCACAGTTATTACTGACTAAAAATAAAATATTTACATTGCCATTCAAAATATATATGCTGCAGCATTTATCTTCAGGCCAATGGCTTAAAGAGAGATTAACCAATTTGGTCTGCTTCTGAGAAGAAAAATAGTTGACCTCAATCTGGAATTTTATTTTTACAGTAAACTTTAGGGTAAAATGGGTGAAGTACCATCTTCTTTATGCTTTGGAAGATGGAGTATGCTGCAAGGAATTAAATTTAGAAGAATATTAGGCAATAAGCTCTCATGACTTCATTATTTTTATTTATAAACAAAGATTACAAAATTTTTCAATGTTCAGCAGTTGTGTGAAAGGAAACAAATATTTGAAAGGAAGAAAATAAAATTAAAATAAGTATTATAGTCTAAATAATAATTAGTAAAATAGTTGATATTATTTTAACTACATAATCAAGTCCATACTGTTTCATTGGTTAAAAAAAAAAAAAATACTAAATATCTGTAAACAGGAAACAGTTGCTCAAATTATGACACACCAATACAATTTAACATAGGCAGTTATCAATAAAATGTACCTTTTTGGTACAACCTACTATGTAAATAGTGCAATTCCAACTATTAAAATATAGAGAAAATAATGGAAAAAAGAAATAAAACATACAATATTAACATTAGATACTTTAAAGAAGTAGGAACATTTAATTTTCCTTTTATTTAAAAATTTCTAATATAATACTAGGTAGTAAGCATGGTTCTAAGCATATTCTGAATATTAATTCATTTAATCTTCAAAAAACTATATGGTAGATGAAGTCTAAATTATTTTTCTATTTCTTTCGAATAAGTTACCACAAAGTTAGCAGCTTAGGAGAACATACACTTGTAATAGCATAGTTTCTGTTGGTCAGGAGTCCAGGCATGGCTTAGCTGGATTTTATGCTCAGGGTCTTATAAAGCAGTAATTACACTTCAACAAAGCTGCATTCTCATCTTGAGGCTCAACAAGGGAAGAATCTGCTTCCAAGTTCATTCAGATTGTGGGCAGAATTCATTTCCTGTGGCTTTATGACTGAAGGCTCTGGCTTCCACTGGTGGTCAGTTGGAGGCTACCCTCAGCTCTTTCTGGCCACCTGCAGTTCCCTGCCACATGCTCTTCTCCATAGGCCATTCACAACACAGCTGTTTGCATTCCTAAGGTCAGTAGGGAATCTTTCTTAAACTATAGTTTTAGACAGAGATCTATATAATATAATGTAGTCATGGAAATGGCATTCCATTCCTGTATTAGTCTGTTCTAGCACTGCTATAAAGAAATACCTGAGACTGGGTAATTTATAAAGAAAACAAGTTTAACTGGCTCATGATTCTTCAGGCTGTGCAGAAAGCATGACTGGGGAGGCCTCGGGAAACTTACAATTATGGTGGAAAGAAAAGAAGAAGCCTGCATGAGTTACATAGCCAGAGCAGGAGCGAGAGAGGGTGGGAGGAGGTGCCACACAAATTTAAACTACCAGATCTCACAAGAACTCACCATCATGATGACAGAACCAAGGGGGATGGTGTTAAACCATGAGAAACTGCCCCCATGATCCAATCACCTCCCACCAGGCCGCACCTCCAACACTGAGGATTACAACTGAACACGAGATTTGGGTAGGGACACAGATCCAAACTATATCAATTCCTTTTGCCATATAATGTAGCATAATCAACGGAATCACATCTCATCATTTTAATATATTCCAATGACAAGAAATAATTCATAAATTCAGCCTGAACTCAAGGGTGGGAACTACAAGGCCATGACTCATAGTGGGTCACCATAATTTGTATCTTCTGTACACTATTTTTATTATCATTTTACATATGAGTGAATCAGGGCTCAAAGAGATTTAGTATTCTGCCTATAGTCAAAAGTTAACAACTGAAAAAGTTGTGATTTGTATTCAAAAAACATGAATTTAGAATCCTTGCTCTTAACCACTGTTGTGTGTGTCTTGGAGTAATCCTTTTGTTAACATTTAATATGTATTCCATTTATATCTATGGAGTGGCTCAAATATGTGAGATATCATAAATATTGAAAATACCATTGTAGAAGAGATACAATCCTTGTCCTCTGAGAATTTGTCATCTAGTGCGAATATGTTATACCCAGGTAAGCAACAAATATAGTATACAGACAATGACCAAAGAAGTGTGGGGTTCTGTGGAAGCCCAGGGGAGGGGCATGTAACCTAGAGTTGTAGACTCAAAGGAGAGTTCCAGGCAAACATATATGCAAGCTGTGGCCAGAAGGATGGGTAGAAAGTAAAAGGGAGAATGTGAAATGAGTGAGGTAGCAGGTAGATGCAGTGTTTCTGGTGATGGGAAAACAATACTAGAGGTCCTTTGGTGAGGGAGAACTCCAGACTGCCATGAAATTAAAAGTATTTCCACAGATTTATCCAAAGAGTGTGAAGAATTTACAAGAAGGATATAGTTGTAAAATGCAAAACTCCTAATTTAGGAAGGGGCTTGTTATGGGATTTGGGTTTATATTTAGACAAGAGGAAATCATTGAAGCAAAATTTTATCAATTGCATAAACATTTTATGGACAAACACAAAAGGATAACTGAAGGCTGCGATGCCAGCTAAAATATGGTTGTAATAATCCAGGTAAGACAGAACCATGGCTTGAACCAGTTTAATGAGGTCTGGTAAGGACAAAAGTCAATACATGAAGGGATAACCTTTGCGCTTATTTCCTCTTATAGTTTTGGGTATATTTTGCTATTTATTTCAATAAGAATATCTCAATTTTAACATCAATAATATGTTCGCTTAAGAAAAAGTAAATAAAGCAGATATCCTCACCAAATGTGGTGCCTGTATTAGTCTGTTCTCCCCCTGATATAAAGGACTACCCAAGGCTGCATAATTTAAGAAGAAAAGAGGTTTAATTGACTCACAGTTCCACAGGCTGTGCAAGAAGCATGGCTAGAGAGGCCTCAAAAAACTTACAGTCATGGTGGAAGGTGAAGGGGAAGCAAGCATGTCTTACCGTGGTGGAGCAGGAGACAGAGAGAGTGAAGGGGGTGTACTCTACACTTTTAAACAACTAGATCTCATGAGAAGTCACTTGCTATCACAAAAACACCAATGGGGAAATCTGTCCCATGATCCAATCACCTCCCACCAGGTCCTTCCCCTAACACTGGGAATTACAATTCAACATGATATTTGGGTGGAGACAAAAAGTTAAATCATATCATTTCATCCCAGCCACTCCTATATCTCATGTCCTTCTCATATTTCAAAACACAATCATGCACTCATAACAGTCCCCCAAAATCTTAACACATTCCAAGATTAACTCAAATGTCTAAGTCCAAAGTCTCACGGAGACAACGCAAGTCCCTCCCACTTGTGAGCATGTAAAATCAAAAACAAGTTAGTTACTTCCAAGATGTAATGGGAGCACAGGCATTGGTAAATGCTCCCATTTCAAATGGGATAAATTGGCCAACACATAGGGGCATCAGGCCCCATGCAAGTTGGAAACCCAGCAGGGCAGTCATTAAATCTTAAAGCTCCAAAATAATCTCCTCTGACTCCATGTTTCACGTCCAGGCTATGCTGATGTGAGGGGTGGGCTCCAAAGTCCTTGGAAAGCTCTGCCTCTGTGGCTCTTCAGAATACAGCCCCCAGAGCTGCTTTCAGAGTCTGGCATGGAGTGCCTGTGGCTTTTACAGGCACATGTTGCAAGACGCTCTGTGGTCTGGAGGATGATGGCCCTCTTCTCATAGCTCTACTAGGCAGTGCCCCAGTGAGGAGACAGTGTAGGGGTTCAAACCTCACATTTCCCTATTGAACTGCACTAGTAGAGACTTTCCTTAAGAGCTCCACTTCTATATCAGATATCTGCCTGGACATCCAAGTGTTTCCATACATTCTCTGAAATCTAGGCAGAGTCTCCCAAATTTCAGCTACTGCCTTCTGTGCACCCGCAGGCTCAACACCACATGTAATCCACTGAGGCTTGGGTCTTGCACCCTCTGAAGCAATGGCCCAAGGTGCCCACCTTGGCCTACCAAAGTGCTGGGATTACAGGCATGAGTCACCGCACCTGGCCCCAATTTTCTACATTAGTCTGTTCTCACTCTGCTATTAAAGAACTATGTTTGACCGTGTAATTTGTGAAGAAAAGAGGTTTAATTAACTCATAGTTCCACAGGCTATAGAGGAACCATGGCTGAGAGGCCTCAGGAAACTTAAAATCATGGCAGAAGGCTAAGGGAAAGCGAGAACATCTTACCATGGCGAAGCAGGAGAGAGAGAGCAAAAGGGGAAGTGCTACACACTTTTAAGCAACCAGATCTCATGAGAACTCACTCATTATCATGAGAACAGAAATGGGGAAATATGCCTACATGATCTAATAACCTCCCACCAGATCCATCCCCCAACATTTTTGGATTACAATTCAACATGAAATTTGAGTGTGGACACAGAACCAAACCATGTCAATGCCCTATTAGTTTTCCTATTAAAACTATGCTCATTTGCTCAGAGAAATAATTTTTTTACCAGCTGATAACCTACACACTTACACATCTTTTCCTACCTTTTCTTGTGAAGAGCTTAGGGTTTCATAATGAAAATCTGTTTCACTGATTCTAATGGTCTTTCTGTCTGATGTATCCATCCAGAATTTGCTTTTTATCTTATAAAAACAAATTGGAAAAACATTTGACATGGATAGGAAGAATCAGTATCTTGAAAATGGCCATACTGCCCAAGGTAATTTATAGATTCAATGCTATCCCCATCAAGTTACCTCTGACTTTCTTTATATAATTGGGAAAAACCACTTTAAATTCCATATGGAACCACAAAAATCCTACATATCCAAGACAATACTAAGCAAATAAAGCTGGAGTCATCATGCTACCTGACTTCAAACTATACTACAAGGCTACAGTAATCAAAACAGCATGGTACTGGTACCAAAACAGATATGGTACCAAACAGATATGGTACCAAAACAGTATGTTACTGGTACCAAAACCAATGGAACAGAACAGAGGTCTCTGAAATAATACCACACATCTACAACCATATGATCTTTGACAAACTTGACAAAAATAAATAGGAAAATATTTCCTATTTATTAACTTCTATAAATTAACTTCCTATAAATTAACTCAAGATGGATTAAAGACTTAAATGTAAGATCTAAAACCATAAAAACCCTACAAGAAAATCTAGGCAATACCATTCAGGATATAGGCATGGGCAAAGACTTCATGACTATAACACCAAAAGCAATGGCAACAGAAGCCAAAATTAACAAATGAGATCTAATTAAACTAATGAGATTCTGCACAGTGAAAGAAACTATCATCAGAGTGAACAGGCAACCTACAGAATGGGAGAAAATGTTTGTAATCTATCCATCTGACAAAGGGCTAATATCCAGAATCTACAAAGAACTTAAACAAATTTACAAGAGAAAAAAAAAACCCCTATCAAAAAGTGGGTGAAGGATATGAACAGACACTTCTCAAAAGAAGACATTTATGCAGCTAACATACATATTTTTAAAAAGTTGATCATCACTGGTCATTAGAGAAATGCAAATCAAAACCACAATAAGATACCATCTCACACCAGTTAGAATGACAATCATTAAAAAGTCAGGAAACAACAGATGCTGGAGAGGATGTGGAGAAATAGGAATGCTTTTACACTGTTGGTGGGAGTTTAAATTAGTTCAACCATTGTGGAAGACAGTGTGGCGATTCCTCAAGGATCTAGAACTAGAAATACCATTTGACCCAGCAATCCCATTACTGGGTATATACCCGAAGGATTATAAATCATTCTACTCTCAAGACACATGCACACGTATGTTTATTCTGGCACCATTCACAATAGCAAAGACTTGGAACCAATCCAAATACCCATCAGTGATAGACTGGATAAAGAAAATGTGGCACATTTACACCATGGAATACTATGCAGCCACAAAAAGGATGAGTTCACGTCCTTTGCATAAAGGGACATGAATGAAGTCGGAAACCATCATTCTCAGCAAACTAATACAAGAACAGAAAACCATACACCACATGTTCTCACTCATAAGTGGGAGTTGAACAATGAGAACACATGGACATCGGGAGAGGAACATCACACACCTGGGCCTGTAGGGGGTATGGGGGTTAGGGGAGGGATACCATTAGGAGAAATATCTAACGTAGATGACGGGTTGATGGGTGCAGCAAGCCATCATGGCACGTGTATACCAATGTAACAAACCTGCATGTTCTGCACACATACTCCAGAACTTAAAGTATAATAATAATAATAAAAATAATAAAATTGGATGTCCCAAGATCATATCTGGTTTATCAGGGCCATACACTATGTGAATGCTAAGCTTTTACCAGAAACAGATTGCAGAGCTTATTTTTCAACAAACAAGACGGTCGTGGAACATAAGAAGAATTGGTAAACAACTTTTTATGTGTCTCAGGATTGTCTGCTCTCCAACAGGTCAAAGAATTATGGTGTAAAAAGCCAGGAAGAAAAAGTGTAGCCTTAACTTTGGGAGCATCTGCCACATTGCCATCAGCTCTAAAGCTCTGTTGGACAACCTTGGTATACACATCTTCTCCAAGTTTTACAGTAACATGGCTAAATTAAATTCCTTGTCCCTAATAGCATTAAGATGTAGGTGTGCTTGGAACCCTTATCTGTCTGAAAAACTGTGCTCTTTCTATCATGCTGTCTCTAAGGTCAGGCTATTATGTGGAAGCATTTTGGGAAGTATAGTTGCATGAATAGTGGTCACCCAAAGATATCAAGTCCTAATCCTTGGAACTTGTCAACGCTGCCTTATTTGGGACAAGGATCATTGCAGATATAATTAAGTCATGGATCTTGAGATATTTCCTTTGATTTGATTCAAAGAGAAACAAAAGGGTATAAAACAGACACTCAGGGAAGAAGGTGATGTAAAGCTGAATGACTGACAGAAGCAGTCATAAGCCAAGGAATGCCAACAGCTGACACAAGTTGCAAGAGGCAAGGAATGGATTTGTCCCTGGAGCTTTCAGAGTGTGTGCAGCACTGCTGACACCCAGATTTTAGACTCTAGCCTCTACAACTGTAAAATAATAAGTTTCTGTTGTTTTAAGTCAGAGTGTGATAATTTGTTATGTCAACCCTAGGAAAGTAATACAGGAAGGATAGAGTAAGGGTAGGGCATGTTTTTGTAAATTAGAAAAGAGCTTCATTTTCTAAATGGACAATGCTCCATAGACAACCTCATGGACAAGGAACCACCTGAGCTGTGTCTCAGACTCCATTTACTACCTCTTCAAAATTTTGTGGAGTAAACAGCCTGCACAACTGTACATGACGACTCTGGGATTGGAAGAGAGAGGAGCCTCTGGGTTTACAGAAAGTCAGGAACTCAACAAAGAGAAAGAATGCCAGAGAGTCCTGTTGTATGAAAACACATAATTACTGCTCTCTTTTCAGAATGCTTCTTAAAAATTCTTCATGTGAATTATCTCTGCGCTTTCACAATATCCCTGCGAGATGGCCTTAGCCCCATTGCCTCTAAACTCTACCGGGTGTTTTCTGATGGTTAACTACCAAATTTTCTTCTCCTGTTTTTTTGTTTCCTATCATCATTGGGGTGACTAAGCAGAGTAATTTTATTCTATAGAGAGTTTAATTAGGCAATTCTTTCAGGAAGTCTATCAAGTCTAAATTGATTAAGATTGCTTTCAGAATGATATTAAATTGGGATAATGGTTTAAATTGGTTATTGATGAGGGAAGATTTGATTGTGACTAGTTTAATTCCCTCTGCATGACAGCAGAAATCTTTCCTGGGTCAGTGTTACATTCCCCAGATAATTTAAATATATATATATCTATATTAGGCACGAAAATCAGCAATTAAGATAATGATTAACCAAGGTGAGGCAAAAATTTAGCCAAACCATTAGGAGTGTAAATTCTCTAGAGGACACACACTCTAAGGGACAAGGTGACTTACTAACACTGAGTGTGAAATTCGTGCTAATTCTGGGCTTCCATTATGTACACTAAAGATCAAAGATAGGCATATGCAGGGTCAGCGACAACTATCAAGTTTGAGTCCTGCCAGCAACAGAGTTAGGTGCCTGATACTCTCTGCTTTCAATTACCAAACTGCTCTAAGCAAAAGCTATCACCATCCTCATTTAAGAAGACTGAGATATCAAACGATTCATTCAAAATCACACAATGAGGGAGTGGAGAAGAGTGGCTTCAAAGCCTAGGTCCCTGGAAGTCTGAAACAAATCTATCCATTCACCAATCATTCATCAATTCAGGTTTTTATAAATACTACTCTGATCTAAGCACTATTCTGGGGACTTAGGATAAAAAAAGGACAAAACATGCTCTGTCATCTGGAAGCTGATACTCCATTTAAGGGATACAGACAGTGAATGGATTGAAAAGGAAATAAATGATATACTAGGGTATAGAAGAAGCCAAATGCCCCAAAACATACTTGCTTTCCTTCCTCTATTTTTCCAAGAGGAGATTATCGTCTTCTTCAAGAACCACAAAGGAAAATGACCTCACGAAGACATCCTATGGGCATTCAATGGTATGTAAAGATTGGTTTGTTTCTATTCAAGGATTCATAAAGGTGATTTTTTTTACAAGGAGATTTTAATAATATAGAATGTTGAATTTCTCAAATCACTCCCATCTAATCACATTTATCACCCCATTTATTTGCTATTCACTGATGCTCTGGAACAAACAGACACAACTTTTTATCAGAGTCTAGGTTTCTATGGTAAGACCACCCAGGTTGAAACATTGTTCTGCTACCCCTTAACTGAGGCTTAGTTTCCTTATTTGTAAAGGGGACTGCAGAGCCATTGGGCAAACTCAGGAAGAGTGCTTATGAAAGGGCTTGCTATAAACTAAATGTTCAATACATGCTAGTGGTTAATACAAATCATCATTATTATTTCAAGATATTTTATGGTGAAGAAGCAGGCAGGGGATTGGGCAAGGCCCTTGATAACAAAGGCCTGCAACTTCATTCTCTCCTTAACTTCCACCCCAGCTTAGCCTAATTACCCACCTCCCTTGTATCTGTCTCACAATTCATATGCTTTATTTAGTTTTTCCGTTTTCCCATACTTGCAGGAGCATGTGCTTTTCAACCTTAATTTTGACTTTGCCTCTTTGTGCCTGTGTGGATTTCAGCAAGTTTTCTAACTATCCAGATCTAAGTTCTCTTGTTTTCCAAAATTAGGACAGGAACTTCATTCCAGCATTGTTATGGAGGTGAACAATTGTTAATGCTATCTAAAAATTATTGAAAATTTATTTGTATCAAGCAGTGGTAAAAATACTATATAAATATCCTGCCTTCATTTTTCACAGTCCTGTCCAGTATTTTTTCTAATCTGTTGTACAGATGAGTAAACTGAGGTGTAATGACTGAACATGGATGAGACTAAATATGAAAAAGTTATTTAAAACTCAATAACAAAAAGCAGTGACCTAACAAAACATGAATTAATTTCCTTTAGAGGACCTGTAAAATTGCTATGGTTAGGTACAATTGCTTAAAGGCATTGAGTTATTTAAATTGGGATTTAAAGGACCTTGAAGACTTTGATTAGCCACAGTAACTGAAAGTGCACATTTTATATAACTACATTATCACACATCTTTTTGCATCCTCTAATATTTCTGAAAAAATAAAAGTGTCCCAAAATTAATAAATGCATTTTAAGTGGGTATTATTTTCTCTAAAAATCTATGATCAAACAATAATTTTGTTTTGTTTTGATTTGTCGCTGTTTAAATAATTAATGTTGCTTAGAATTAGGAAAACTGAAATTATTCATGTTTACTGTATACATCTCTGGAGAGATATCTACCTCAATTTGCTTCCAATAATCAAAAACAGTCCCTGCTTTGAATCAATTAGAGAACGAGAATTGCATATCTGTGCATGTAAAAATACACTGGGTTTGGCATCAGGAGAGCTGGCAGCATTCTAATTCTCTGTTTTCTACTCATTAGTGATACAACTAAGGTCAAGTATTGAACCATTTGGGCATCAGTTTAGTCAGCTATGAAACCAGGATAATTTTCCTGTCCAACTCATAGGATTGATTTCAGGTTTGATAATGTGACGTTTTGAATATTCCCTATTAAATATATTTTATATTTTTCCAAATTGTCTTTAAGACTATCAAAACATTTAATTCATTCTTTCTCTTTGTTTCTCAGGCCATGGGCACCATCTACCTGTTTACACAAGATTGAATAGTTATCGTAGTAAAATCATTTAATATATATGTGTAAAATGAAAAAAAAAGAAACCACATGTGCTATTGTTGCTCAATCAGATAGTTGATGACTTGAAACCTAAGAACCATCTTAATTTCATTCATGTATTATCTCAATACGTACTTATCTCTTATTACGTGGCCACACTATATTAGAAGGCTAGGGATATGGCAGTGAGTAAGACAGACACACGCCCTACCCACAATGCTTTATAATCTTGAATGGTTTTCAAGCATTTGTGTACACTTAAAGAGAGGCAGTAGCAGGCTGTGTGTGTGTGTGTGTGTGTGTGTGCGCGCGCACACGTGGGAAATTACATTTTCTTTTAAAAATATACTTGGTAAACAAGTAAATTACTCTGATTATTCAGGTTAACTTATCACAGTTTTCAAGCAAGCACAAATAGTCATAGTGTTAGAGAAACTATGTTTCAAAACTTTGATAAAACTCTGTTTTCTGACATTGGTTATTTCAAAATTTCTGCAAAAAACCAAAATAATGAATTAAATTAGCTAATCTTTAAAATGATGTCTTACTTTGAAAACTGGCATAACTAGGTTAATATATTTTATTTTAAATACATTTTCATATTACCTTTTCATAGAAATTTCCCCGAAAATAGAGAAATAAGCCATCTAGGCCAGGCATGGTGGCTCACGCCTGTAAAACCAGCACTTTGGGAGGCCGAGGCTGCCAGTTCACGAGGTCAGGAGATTGAGACCATCCTGGACAACATGGTGAAAAAAACACAACAAAAAATTAGCTGGACATAGTGGTGCATGCCTGTAATCTCACCTACTCGGGAGGCTGAGAAAGGAGAATCGCTTGAACCAGGGAGTGGGAGGTTGCAGTGAGCCAAGATAGTGCCACTGCACTCCAGCCTAGTGTCAGAGCGAGACTCCGTCTCCAAAAAATAAAAAATAAAAAAAAAAATAAGCCACCTAGTGTGGTCTGTTCTTTTCACAATTATTTATTGAAGAACTTGAAGAACCATAACAAGACTTTCCCTCAAAATTAATAATAAAGCTTTCAAGATTCCAGTAGCATTCTAACAAGTAGATGGATGTCTAAAAGGATAAATTAATCTGTAAGAGCTACCTGCATGTGCACAAAATTCTGTCAAATATTTGAATAATTATCTAGATATCATTATGGTAGTAGTCTTTCCAGAACTCCAAATGAGATGACAAAAAGATTACCTATGAAGGGATATGTTTATTTTCAAATTAATAAGGAACATCAGAAGAGAGGTTTCCATGCTCCTTGTTTTAAAAGATTGATTTCTTTTCTAATATAGTATAGCTAGTATCTTAATTATTCAGGATTTATTTATGATAAATTTAACAAACCAAAATAATATGCCAAAGTCATTACCTTGTTAAATAATGGTTTTTTTTTCTTCTATTTTTTAACTTTTATTTTAAGTTCTGGGGTACTTGTCAAGGTTTATTATTTAGGTAAACTTGTGTCATGGGAGTCTGCTGTGTACATTATTTCATTATCCAGGTATTAAGCCTAGTACTCAATAGTTATGTTTTCTGTTCCTCTCCTTTCTCCCATCCTCCGCCCTCAAGTAGATCCCAGTGTCTGTTTTCTTGTATTTGTGTTCATGAGTTCTTATCATTTAGCTTCTACTTATACATGAGAACGTGTGGTATTTGGTTTTTTGTTCCTGTGTTAGTTTGCTAAGGATAGTAGCCTCCAGGTTCATCCATGTTCCCACAAATGACACAAGCTCATTCTTTTTTTATGGCTCCATAGTATTCCATAGCGTATAAATTACCAGATTTTCTTTATCCCATTTGTCATTGATAGGCATCTAGGTTAATTCCAGGTCTCTGCTACTGTGAACAGTGCTTCAATGAACATGCACGTGCATGTGTCTTTATGGTAAAATGATTTATATTCCTTTGGGTGTATACCGAGTAATGGGATTGCTGGGTCAGCTAAAAGCTGAACTACCATTTGAGGAATTGCCATACTGCTTTCCACAATGGTTGAACTAATTTACACTCACACCAATGGTGTATAAGCATTCCTTTTACTCCATAACATCAACAGCATCTGTAGTTTTGGACTTTTATTAATGACATTCTTAGTGGTGTAAGATGGCATCTCACTGTGGTTTTGATTAGCATTTCTCTAATGATCAGGGATACTGAGCTTTTTTTTCATTTGCTTGTTGACTGCATGTATGTCTTCTTTTGAGAAGTGTCTGTTCATGTCCTTTGCCTACATTGTGATAGGTTATTTTTCTCTTGTAAATTTGTTCGAGTTCCTTATAGAGCCTGGATATTAGATCTTTAACAAATTCATAGTTGTAAATATTTTCTTCTATTCTATAGGTTGTCTGTTTACTCTGTTGATAGTTTCTCCTGCTGTGCAGAAGGTCTTAAGCTACATTAGATCCCATTTGTGAATTTTTGCTTTTGTTGCAATTGCTTTTGATGGTTTTGTCATGAAATCTTTTGCCGTCATGACATTTTTGTCATGAAATCTATATCCTGTCTTCTATGTTTTCTATAGTTTTGGGTTACACATTTAAGTCTTTAATCCTTCTTGGTTAATTGTTGTATAAGGTGTAAGGAAGGGGTCTAGTTTCAATTTTCTGCATATGGCTAGCCAGTTCTCTCAGCACCATTTATTAAACAGGGAATCTATTCCCCATTACTTGTCTTTGTCAGGTTTGTCAAAGATCAGATGGTTGTAGATGTGACGTCTTATTTCTGAGTTCTCTATTCTGTTCCTTTGGTCTATATGTCCATTTTTGTGCCAGTACTATGCTGTTGTGCTTACTGTAGCCCTCAATAGTTTAAAGTTGGATAATGTGATGCTTCCAGCTTTGTTCTTTTAGCTTAGGATTGCCTTGGCTATTTGGGTTCTCCTTTGGTTCCATATGAATTTTAAAATACTTTTTTCTAGTTCTGTGAAGAATCTCAATGGTAATTTGACAGGAATAGCATTGAATTTGTTCATGGCAGTATGGACATCTCAGTGATGTTGATTCATGGGAAGTTTTTCCATTTGTTTGTATCTCTCTGATTTCTTTGAGCAGAGCACTGTAATGATCACTGTAGAGATCTTTCACCCCCCTAGTTTGTGTATTCCTAGGTATTTTGTTTTTTGTGACAATTTTGAATGTGATTGCGTATCTGATTTGGCTCTCAGTTTGGCTGTTTGTTGTTGGCGTATAGGAATGCTAGTGATTTTTGCACATTGATTTTGTATCCTGAAACTTTGCTGAAGTTGCTTATCAACTAAAAGAGCTTTTGGGCTGAGTCTATAGGGTTTTCTAGACATAGAATCGTGCTATGCCAACAGGGATACTTTGACTTCCTCTCTTCCTATCTGGATGCCCTTTATTTCTTTTTCTTGCCTGATTGCTCTGGCTATAACTTCCAGTACTATGTGGAATAGGAGTGGTTAGAGAAGGCATCCTTGTCTTGTGCTAGTTTTCAAGGGGAATGCTTCCAGCTTTTGCCCATTCAACATGAATTTGGGTTTGGGTTTGTCATTGACAGCTCTTATTATTTTGTGTATGTTCCTTAAATACCTAGTATATTGGGAGCTTTTAACATGAAGATGTGTTGAAGTTTATTGAACACCTTTTCTGCATCTGAGATAGTCATGTGTTTTTTGTCTTTAGATCTCTTTATGCAATGAATCACATTTATTGAATGGTATATGTTGAACCAACCTTTCATCTTAGGGATGAAGCCTACTTGCTTGTGGTGGATTTGCTTTTTGATGTGCTGCTGGATTCAGTTTGCATGTACTTTGTTGAGGCTTTTTGCATCAATGTTTATCAAAAACATTAGCTTGAAGTTTTGTTGTTGTTGTTGTTGTTGTTGTGTCTCAGTAATGTTTTGGTATCAGGATGACGCTGGCCTCATAGAATGAGCTGGGGAAGATTCTGTCTTTCTCAGTTTTTTGAAATGGTTTCAATAGGAATGGTACAGCTATTATTTGTACATCTGGTAGAATTCAGCTATGAACCCATAGGTACTAGGCTTTTTTCTGTTGGTGGTGGTGGTGGTGGTAGACTATTTATTGCTAATTGAATATTTGACCTCATTGTTGGTCTGTTCAGATAATCAATTTCTTCCTGGCTGTCTTGGGAGGATAAACGTGTCCAGGAATTTATTAATCTCTTCTAAGGTTTTCTACTTGTCCGTATGGAGGTTTTTGTAGTAGTTTCTAATGGTTATTTTTGTTTCTGTAGGGGCAATGGTAACATTCCCCTTGTCATTTCTAATTGTGTTTATCTCAGTCTTCTCTCCTCTCTTCATTATTATTCTAGCTAGTGGCCAATCTTATTATTTTTTTCAAAAAACCAACTTATGGATATGTTAATCTTTTGAATAGTTTTTTGTTTTTTGATTTCCTTTAGTTGAGTAATGATTTTGGTTATTTCTTGTCTTCTGCTAGCTTTCAGGTTTATTTGCTCTTGCTTCTCTAATTATTTCAGTTGTAATGTTAAGTTGTTCATTTGAGATCTTTATAACTCTTGGATGTGGACATTTAGTGCTATGAATTTCCCTATTAACACTGCCTTAGCTGTGTCCCAGAGATTCAGGCATGTTGCATCTTTATTCTCATTAGTTTCAAATATGTTCTTGACTTTTGTCTTAATTTCACTATTTATCTAAAAGTCATTAGAGAGCATGCTGTTTAATTTTCATGTAATTTCCTGAATTTGAGGTATTTTTTTAGTCTTGACTTCTATTTTTATTATGCTGTGGCCCAAGAGTGTGTTTGGTAGAATTTCAGTTCTTCTGCATTTGCTGAAGATTGTTTTATGTCCAATTGGACATTTTGTGGTCAATTTTTGAGCATGTGCCCTGTGGAAATAAAAATGATGTATATTATTTGTTTTCAGGTGGAGAGTTCTATAGAGGCCTATCAAATCTCTTTGGATCAATGTTGAGTTCAGGTCCTGAATATCTTTGTTGATTTCCTGCCTTGATGATCTGTCTAATACTGTCAGCGGAATATTAAAGTCCCCCACTATTATTGTGTGGGAGTCTAAGACCTTTTGCAGGCGTCTAAGAACTTGCATTATGAATCTGGATGATCTATGTTGGGTGCATACATATTTAAAATACTTAGATCTTATTGCTATGTTAATTATGGTAATTATTACATAATTACCATTATGTAATACCCTTCTTTGTCCTTTTTTAATCTTTACTGGTTTAAAATCTGTTTTGCCTAAAATTAGGATTGTAATCTCTGCTTGATTTTCTGATTTCCATTTGCTTGGTAGATTTTCCATTATCCTTTACTTTTAGTCTATGCTGGCCATTACATATGAGGTGGGTCTCTTGTAGACAGCATGTCATTGGTTCTTGCTTATTTTGGCTAGTTTGCCACTCTGTGCTTTTTAAGTGGGTCATTTATCCCATTTACATTCAAGTTTAGTATTGAAATATGTGGATTTGATCCTGTCATTGTATTGTTAGCTGGTTATTGCAATGGCTTGTTTGTCTGGTTGTTTTATAGTGTTACTGGTCTGTGTATGTAAGTGTGCTTTTGTATGGGCTGATAGCATTCTTCCTTCCTATATTTAATGCTCCTTTCAACATGTGTTGTAAGGTAGTTCTGGTGGAAATGAACTCCCTCAACATTTGCTTATCTGAAAATGATCTTATCTCTCCTTCACTTAGGAAGCTTAGTTTGGCTGGATATAAAATTCTTGGTTGGAGATATTTTTCTTTAATAATATTGAATATATGTTCCCCAGCTCTTCTAGCTTGTAGGATTTCAGCTGAGATGTCTTCTGTTAGCCTGATGGGGTTCCCTTTGTAGGTGACCTGTCCTTTCTCTCTAGCTGCCTTTAGCATTCTTTCTTTAATTTCAACCTTGGAAAATCTGACGATTTTATTTTTGGGGGATGATCTTCTTGTGTAGAATCTAGCAGGAGTTCTCTGTATTTCCTGAATTTCACTGTTGGCCTTTCTAGCAAGGTTGGGGAAGTTTTCACAGATGGTATCCTAAAATATGTTTTCTATGTTGCTGGCTTTCTCCTCTTTCTTTTCAGAGATGCTGATGATTCATATATTTGGCTTCTTTACATTTACATAATTCCATACTTCTTGGAGGTTTCGTTCATTCTTTTTTCTTTATTTTTGTCTGTCTTCTTCTTTTTTTTTTTTTTTTTTTTTTTTTTTTTTGTTAGACAGAGTCTCATCTGTTGCCCAGACTGGAGTGCTATGGCAGAATCTCAGCTCACTGCAATCTCCACCTCCCAGGTTCAAGTGATTTCCTGTTAGTTTTGTATTTTTAGTAGAGACAGGGTTTCACCATGTTGGCCAGGGTGGTCTCAAACTCCTGACCTCAAGTGATCAGCCCCCCTCAGCCTCAGCTAGGATTACAGGTGTGACTGTTTTTAGGGAGCCAGTCTTCAAGTCCTGAAATCTGTTCTTTAGCTTGAACTATTCTGCTGTTAATAGTTGTGATTGCATTTGAAATTCTTACATTGTGTTATTCAGCTCCATCAAATCCATTAGGTTCTTTTTCATACTGGCTGTTCCATCCTTCAGCTCCTGTACCATTTCATTGTGATTCTTATTTTCCTTGGATTGAGTTTTGCTGTCCCCCTGAATCTTGATTATCTTTGTTCCTATCCATCTTCTGAATCCTATTCCTGTCATGTCAGTCAGCTTTGCCTGGTTAAGAACTCTTGTTGGAGCCGGGCGCGGTGGCTCAAGCCTGTAATCCCAGCACTTTGGGAGGCTGAGACGGGCGGATCACGAGGTCAGGAGATCGAGACCATCCTGGCTAACATGGTGAAACCCCGTCTCTACTAAAAATAGAAAAAAAAAATTAGCCGGGCGTGGTGGCGGGCGCCTGTAGTCCCAGCTACTGGGGAGGCTGAGGCAGGAGAATGGCGTGAACCTGGGAGGCGGAGCTTGCAGTGAGCTGAGATCCGGCCACTGCACTCCAGCCCAGGCGACAGAGCGAGACTCCGCCTCAAAAAAAAAAAAAAAAAAAAAAAAAGAACTCTTATTGGAGAACTGGTGCCATCATTTGAAGGACATATTTGAGTTAATAGAGTTCTTGCATTGGATCTTTCTCATCTCTGCATGTGGGTGTTCCTTTACATGCAGTGTAGATTGAGTGCAGTCAATAGACTTATTTTCTGGATGTTTTCACTAGGCCCAGACTTTGTGCAGTCTTTACTGAAAGCTGACTTCTTGTCTCTGGTTTCAGAAGGGGGGTATGTTGGAAAGATATTTTTGATGTTGAAGCATTGGGGTGTGATCCAGTAGGTGGCACTTAGGCTTATTGGTCAGTTGGTAGACTGCTGCTCAGTTATGTGGTTCACCTATATCTCCTCAGTTTGCAGCTGTGTTCCCTTTCAATGCTCTGAAACTGTGGTATATCAGTCAATTTTCATGTTGCTATAAAGAAATACCTGAGACTGGGTATTTTATGAAGGAGAGAGGTTTAATTGACTCGCAGTTCCACATTGTGGGGAGGTCTCAGGAAACTTACAGTCATGGTGGAAGGCAAAGGGGAAGCAGGTATAGTCTTCACAGGGTGTCAGGATGGAGTGAGTGCCAGCAGAGGAAATGCCAAATGCTTATAAAATCATCAGATCTCATGAGAACTCACTCACTATCGTGAGAACAGCAAGGGGGAAACCATCCTCATGATTCAATTACCTCCCACCTGGTCTATCCCAAGACACATGGGGATTGTCAGGATTACAATTCAAGATGAGATGTGGGTGGGGACACAGCCAAACCATACCATGTGGGTTCCTCTCCCGCTTGAGCATTGGTTGTAGATCATGGTCTGGCACTCCTGGGCTGCCCACTGAAGCTCTTGGGCAATCTTAGGGT
This sequence comes from Papio anubis, assembly GCF_008728515.1. Classification (NCBI taxonomy): domain Eukaryota; kingdom Metazoa; phylum Chordata; class Mammalia; order Primates; family Cercopithecidae; genus Papio; species Papio anubis. The sequence goes on along the minus strand of NC_044978.1, from coordinate 167,383,681 downwards.
TTATGTCCCTTCCCAACGTGGAGGCATTAGAGAAAGGAATGTTAGTGATTGTGGCCAAGGTTGTGGCTTATCTCCTGGGAGCTTCACTCCAGACAGATGGTGGTCAGCAATTGCTCAGTGCAATCAGCCAGGATGGAGGGTCTGTGCTGTTCTGTACTGTGAGCCCAAGACAGGCTCCCTGTCAGGTGATGAGCAGTGGGGGGATGTGTGAGACCCCTGGGAGATGAACTGGTCTCCTCACCTTAGGTCAACTGCAGCTTGCTGGAGGTATGGATAAGGCACTTGGGGTCTTTGCCCCTTCACTAGTTCAGGTGTAACAAGGGCAACTTCACTGTAGAGGCAGTGGAAGAGGCTTTAAGTTGCCTCCTGAGGTCTCTGTCAAAAGTATTGCAGAGCTGCTCCTGGCTTGATAGCTCTGGTGGGGGGTGGCTGGAGGCTCAGACCTGGAAGATCTGCCCAGCAAGAAGATATGAGAAAATGTACCCACATGATAGCCTGGCCACTTTTTCACAGGGCTGCTGCAGTACGCTGGGGGTCTTCCCTAGTCCCTAGTCACCTCAGATTTTCAAGTACCTGGGGGTATCACCAGTGAAGGCTGTGAAACAGCAAAGATGGCAGCCTGTCTCTCCCTCTGGGAGCTCTGTTCCAGGGACGTACGAACCTGTTGCCAGCCCAAACACTTCCATAGTGGGTGGCTGGAAACCTCATTTGAGAGGTTCTGCTCAGTGAGGAGAAACGGGATTGAAACTGCTTTAAAAAGCACTCTGGCCATGTTTTTGTACAGCTGCTGTGCTGTGCCAGGGGTCTGCTTCAGCCACCAGTTGCCTTGGCCACTCCAAAGCTCAAGGATTGTAATGGCTCTTACCCAAACAGCAAAGATGGCCGCCTGCCCCTTCCTCTAGGAGTTCCATCCCAGAGAGGTTTGAAACCTCTGTCAGCTGGAAAACACTGGTGGAGGTGGCTGGAGATCCCAGTTGGGAGGTCCCACCCAGTGAGGGGAAACAGGATTAGGGACCTTCTTAAAAAAGCATTCTGACCGTGTTTTTGTAGAGCAGATATGTTTTCGTGGGGGACTACTTCAGCCCCTGGTTGGCTTGTACTCTCCAAAGCCCAAAGTCTAAAATGGCCATTGACAAACCAGCAAAGTTGGTGGCCTACCCTCTCTCTGGGAGCTCCATTTCCAGGAGGTTTGAAATCCCTTTCAACCAGAGAACCAGTGGGGGTGGTTGGAGACCTCTTTTGGAAGGTTCCACCCAGTTAGGAGGAAAAGGATAGGGGACTTGTTTTTAAAAAGCAGTCTGACTACACTTTCTTAGAGCAGCTCTGCTTTCCTGGGGGACTGCTTCAGTCCCTGGTTGGCTTGAATTCTCCAAAGTCTGAAGGCTGCAATGGCCAAGTCAGTCAAATAGTAAAGATGGTGACCCGGACCTCCCACCAGGAGCTCCCTTTCAGGGAAGTGCAACAATGCTACTGATGGCTGGCTGGAGTTTCAAGCTAGCGGGTCTTATCTTGTGAGGTGCTGTGGAAGTAGGGCCTTTAGACTTTTCCTGCTCAGGCTCCTGGATCTAGCCCTTTTCCTAGGGGCATGTATGGGGGTCTAACCTCCTGCCTCCCTGGAATTGCAGTTGCTTTTTCCAGGAAACCCATAAAGCCAGGGTATCTAAGGCTCCCGGGTCTCCACGTGCCTGAGCAGCTACTCTGCTGAGACTCCACATAGCTTTGTGTGTCAGACTGAAGGTCCCAGTGGAGTGAGTTTACCAGCGGATCTCCTGACCCAAGAGTTGCAAAGATCTGTGGCAGAAGCATAGGTCCCGAGGGTCGCACATTCACATACTGCTTCCATGGTTGGGGGAGGTTCCCATGACTCCATGTCGCTCTGGGTAGGCAGTCATTATGCCTTACTTTTCTCTGTTTACATGGGTCAAGCTGTTTCCTTGATTAGTCCCAGTGCATGAGAATAGTGTTTTTTGTTGTTGTTTTTGTTTTTTTTAAACTATATTTCTGGTTGACAGTTGCATCACTGGTAGAGTGCAACACTTACATTAAATAATTCAGTTCTAAGAAAAATAGAAATAACAATCCTTACCAAGGGAACACCTAAATTAATATTGTAATATAGCTGAAGAGGTATAAGTTCAATTCACCTTCCTGAAAGAAATGAAGAAACTGTATCTTAAAACAAGATGGCAGGGCTAGATCAAACATAATTTTTATATCAAGTATTGGCTCAAAAAGTGTATACCATGTAAAATCAAAAACTGGAAACAACATGAGTCATAAAAATTTAAAATTAAAGGATGGGTTAAGATATAGAAGATAACATAATATAAAGACTTCAGGAGGCTTGGGCAGAAACACAATGATTTTATGAGATAAAAACATAAGTTTTTTTTACATCTACTTGCCAGTTGAAGCAGACAAAGAAAAATAACCATGTAGAGAACATGCTTGTGAGTAGCCACAAAACTTTTTTAAATGATCATATAATAGACAAAAATAAAACCATTTTTATAAAATTTTAACTAGAGGAATTAGTCCATTTTGGATATTTTGACACAGACTAATTTCTGATTATAACTTTGCCCCTCTGTGCAAGCCAAATAATCTCTTTGTGTTTCAGTGCTCTTATTGCAAAATGGAAACAGTAATGTCACCTACCTTATTTATTGTAAGAGTTTATTGTAAGTAGTCAATGTTCTAGATCCTTTACTTAGTGTTAATACTTACAAGACTTAAATACTTACAAGTATTTATTTAAATGCCAGCTACTACTACTTCTAGTTTTCTTATTCTCAAATATCTATTTCTCTGTTTCATATATCTCTTTTTTGCAATCATTTTCTTTATTTTCCTTTGCTTCTGCATTCAAGTGACCAAGAATACGAATTTATCTCACAGTGACTAGCACTTTTCCACTATAGCATTTATGCCGTGTGTAATTATATATGTATTTGTCTATTTTTCTGTTGAATAACTGTCTTCATCATTAGATTGTAAGCTCATTGAGGTGCATACCTGTTTTGGTTACTATTCTAAGCCTACTAAAATGCTTGGACTATATAAAAGGTTAATTATCATTTGTGGAAGCAATGAGAGAAAAGTTAAATAATACAGAAGATACTTAATAAACATGTGTTCATTGAACACATTACCCAAAAAAAGGGAAGAGGAAGAAGACAAAACTGTGGAAAATGTTATATAACCAAGGAAATAATGCAGGAAATGAAGAGAAAAATTATTCAGAAAATTGAAAGTACAAGGAAAAGAAAAGAATTGGGTTTGTTCAATCTCATGTTTTTGTTAGCTTCATTTTTTTTGCAGAAAAATATCTAATAAGTATATATTATAATTAAGAATGAAATGTGCATCTCACTACCAAGACACTTCAAGTTAGCACAAATATATCTAAAGAGAAATTACTCTGATTTCTGCAAAAAATTGGATTAGGTCAAAAAACTTAGGCAATGTTACAGAGCATTCAAATATTTAAGTTGTTAGGAACTCTGTATGAGACATCAGGAAAAGTAGGGAGCATATGTTGATAGGATTGTGTTTTCTAGAGGAAGAGAGAAAGAAGAAGGGAAGGCAAAAGAGAATTATTATGTTGTCTCATAAAACATCATCTTCCCAGTAAGCAGCAACTGTGAAGCTCCCTGTGGAGTGCACAAGTTAGGATTTCTCTCATCCTGCTTAAGGAAAGTTGTACAGGGAGAACGTTTTCTAAACAAACATATTTCATTTTTCTCACTTAAGAGATTCCTGCTTGAAAAGTGACAGAAAACAGGAAGCACCAGGAAGTTAAAAGGAAAGAAAATTCTTGAAAGATTTCTAGGGGCTTCTTGAAAATTCAAGTATTTCAGGGCATTCCAGGAGAAATGAGCCTCCAGCATGAAATGCAGATCTCAGTGGAAGGAAAGGAATGCAGCTGAAACAACAGAGCCCTCTTTTCCAATGGTCCATCCTAAGAGAGTTAAGCTAGGGATGTTCTAGAGACTTGCTTTCCCCATCAGTCACCCATTGAGGTCAAAAGAAATTCAGGAGTGGTAAAAGAGAGTTCAGCAAACAACATGCATTAATAGCATCTCAAAAAAAGTAGAAAAAACATTGTCTCACATTTTAGAATATTGATGAAATAAATCTTGTAAACTCATTAAATGTCAATCACAATAAGCAGAGTAAGCAATAGCGCAATGGGAAGGAGAGGGAACTTCAGATAGAGAGCATTTGGACATTCTGCCTTCCAGAGAAAAAGAACCAGAGCCAAAGCTACCATCTTGTATTTATGATGAATTTAGTTACAGATATAACTGGCTTTTATTTGTGATTCATGAACTAAGGCAGCCTCCAGCCTACAAAAAAGAATGAGTATTCCCACTGGGCAATACCATAACAGTAGGTTTTGTAAACGGGAAACCAAGAAACAGAACAATAGGAAAAACAAAACCAACCAAACAAACAAACAAAATGAATAAATTGGTTAACATCAGGTTACTTCCAGTTACATTTTACAAGGGTTAAAGCACAGGGCACATCCTAATTACTTTGACTCGGGAAGATGCAATCTTCTGTTTTCAGGAAAACAAAAACAAACAAACAAAAAACTGTCCTAAGATCGATCTGCTTCCTTTGTGACATTTAGCATGAGTGACTCCATTTTGGCTTTGTCTGGTCTTTTGGGGCTTAGTGCAGTAGCCCAGTCCAACACAATGGTCTCACATAATTTTTGTTTAACACTCTACAGTGCAATTTGACCTCTTCCTATCAATTTCTAAGAATATGGACATTTGAATTTTGCAACTGCATATAAAATAAGAAATTTCAAGAACACGTTCAGATTTATAGTGTGGAAAGGGAAAAGAAGGATGTTATTCATTATTTATTACTATTATTATTATTTTTACTATTAATAATAACAAAGGGTTTTTAATTTTCTATAGGAAAAATTCTACTTAGGGAAAGCTAAATTTGATTTAAATGGATTGAAAACAGAAAGTATAATAATATTAATTTCAATACATATTTGATAAATTCTAAGGACTCTTTTCTTTCTGTGTCTGGACTAACGGAGGGATTTTTGGCTTTCCCAGTCTTGACCTTCTAAAGTGATAGAAGTAAAACTGCAAGATGAAACCAGAGGAGCGCAGCGATTGACAATGTGGCTTAGGGGTGCCATAGGGTGTGAGTCACAGCATTGCCTTCCCAGATACACTTACTTTCTAGTAAAATGGCAGCAACTTCAAACTTCATCTTGCTTGTCTGGTGAAAAGCATTCCCTGCAAATAGTTTCTTGTTATACCTTTTTTGGCACAATAATGTACCACCTATTTAAACCTAGAAAATTTGAAAGTACTAAGAAATACAATCACCTTCAGTAATTCATGACAAAAACCCTACAATTTATGTAAATAGACATGAATACTTGTGTAGACATTCTAGATAATAACCATTGGAACATCATGCCAACTGATAATTATGATATCAGATATTTCAAGTATTGCCTGTTGATTATATTATAAATGACAGACTCCTCCTCTTAAACTCCAATAAGCTCACCAAAGGTTTAGCTAGCTTTCTGGTTCTTCTGGAAGATAAAGAAGACTCTGACCTCTGCCCTCACTAAGATAATGGTCTTTTCATAAAAATCCACTACTTTAAAGAAAATCTGCTTGGTTTTTCACTCTGTTTAATTTTGTCATTTTAAAAGGATCTTTGCTATTGAAGGCAAGCTAGTAGAGTATTGCTTTTTTTGGCGGGGGGGGGGGGCGGCGGAGGCGGGTGGCGCAGTTTATGAATTCCAGATAAGAACACTTTGATACCTTTAGTAACTATATAGACTAGATAGGAGAGTGACCTGTAGGGTCTTCCACAGAGGTAATGGTGACCTTCTTAAGGGGCTAGAATGTTACATATTTAACAAATGTGTGAGCAATTGCCATCTGGCAAACATCACTCTGGTCTTGTGACTGCTACAAAGATGATACAGAACAGAAGCCTTGTTTAGAAGCTTATCATCCGGCAATGGAGATGAAATATGTACATAAATAACTGCAATGATAGTCAGAAGCAATATACAACCACCCTAAACAAACCCGATGTGAGAATACAAATCAGAGCATAATGAATTCCATTAGAGAGTAGATCAGCTACAGAAGTTAAAACACAGACCTTTTCTTCTTCCTGGGAAATTAGGGATGTTTTTATGAAGAACAAGGCACGTTCTAAATGGAAAGACAGAATGTAAATTTGTGAAGTAAAGGACATGTTGGATATAAACAAGAACTTGGGCAAAAGAGATAGGGAAGAAATTACAGGACCTTTAAGGAAAATAAGAAATAGCCTATTTCTAGGGTTCCTAGGGTCACAGAAAATATCCTCCATAATGGCAGTAGACTTGAAGAATTATGGAACAGGATCATGAGCTAAAGAAAGGTGACAACATTTTGTTTTACCTAATTCTTCATTTACCTACCCCCTCTGCATTTATTTATTTGTTTATTTCCATTTTGTATGTAATCTAAACAACCACAGGGACCTCACATTTTGATTCTTCCACATATCAGTGGGCATGAGACACTAGTGACCAGCTTTTGAGAAACAGTAATGGTAAATCTGCTGTAATCATTATGTCTTTCTCAGAGTTAATCACACCACTACAGTATTACTCTGCAATTATTTAGCCACAGTAAGAAAATTCATTTTAGACAACGGATTTTCTAATTAATATTTTTTAATTTGTTTTGTTGCATGACTGGGGACTAGGGAGCCATTATTACATATATGCCTTTCAAAATCAAATCTAGCTAAAGCTCTGAGTCTTTCTCAAACAATTTTATTAAATGTTGTCAATACAAACACAGAAAAAGTTGGATTGTTCAGCAAGTTGATTTTCCTGTTCTTCAAATTAAATGATTACTTTAAACCGCAAAAAGAAGACAACCTTTTTTGTGAATGTGAGAGCTATTGATGTTCAGAAAGTATACTTTGACCATGGGTTTAAAAATCATTAAATCAAACATTAACATGCACAAAATTTAGACCAAATGTAACATAAAGCATGTAATATCTTTTCAAAATAAGGAAGAGAGATATTGTTACTGAGAATAAACAGTAAAGAAAGGAGAATCAGTAACTGAAAATTTAAACTTTTAAGGATCAAGAGAATGAGCCATCTGGATTTAATCAGCATAAATCTATAGCTTGCATTAGCTCCACAATTAAGACACTCATAAAAATCCACTGTGTGAGTAAGAGCTTTCCTGAATCATAATTTAACCATGATAGTCTATCAAACAACCGTTTCATGCTTCAATTTAAAACCACAAAGAAAATGCATGAAACAAATGAGTACTGAAAGGGATAAAATATTTACCCATTGGTTAATTTTCTTCTTGTTAATAAAACTGATAAAAATAATTCTTTTAATGATGTTTACTATTATATTTTTAATGTTTAGTGCCATTACTTATTAATGACATACAATATTATTTACTACGACTACTTAGTAAAATAATTTATTCTACATTTAATAAGACAAAACAAATGATATTTTATAATTTTAGAGAAAGCAATTATAATATTTTAGAAGAAGAAACTGTAATAGCACCATAATAATAATGTGTGGGCAACTATGGATGCTAGGTCCAGTGAGCTTGAAGTTTAGGAGACAATTTGCCATGCATTTAAATTGCTGTTTCATTTTGTTGCATTTTGCATGTTTTAAAAGTATGTTTCTGAAAAGACAGAAGATGCAAGGTTAACAGAAAAGCATAAAATCTTAGAAAATCATTAAATTGGAAAGTGGTGGATCGCAAAGTCAGAGATCTCAACACTTGAACAGTGGTAGAATGGGATCAAGTGAAAGTATCTATTGCACTTTTTTTTTTTTCTTTTAAAACAGAAAGAAGAGTTCTAGGAAAGGAGACAGAAGTTGAGATCTGGAGCTCACCAGAAACAGGAAATTCAGTCAGTAGATAGTCAAAGAAATCTTGAGGAAGGGAATGAGATTTTCCATATTCCATGAGATGATGTCATGACTTAATTTTATTTCAATCCCTTAAAGTTAAATAACTTCAGTGGACATCTGGCTTATCAAGTTGCATGCCTGAGAGGACACTCAGCCCATAAAGCTTTGAGAGTGAAAAGAATCAAGAAGCTATGAAGATATGGATGAGAACTAGGGCTGAAGCTGGTATAGTAAAAGCCCCAAAGAGACTGGTTCAGCTGGATAGAGACAACTATCTGTGTCTATGACATAGGTAAGCAAATGATTTTCTGTAGGTAGAGCTTAGAATTGTGACACTGATAGGCTTGGTGAATCATGAGACTCTCAGAAAAGTAGCAAAGAACAGGAGCCAAAGATTTATCATAGAATGGTCAGAAAATAGTATTACTCCTGATGAGATGGGAATAATTAAGTGCCATCGCATGGCTGGGTAAAAGAAGGCTTTTAAACAGGATGATTCTGCAGAACACTGGCCTGTAAGAATATGTTTTTCTCAGGTTCTACATTCAAATCAGCTTTGAAAGTGTTGCAGAATTCTTCCACATTCCTGTGTAGACTCAGAGTTCATATTGACACAGTAAATTCCAGAGAAAATGAGCATTGAAAAAGCAACTATTTTAACCCGTTTACCTTTATTTAACACAGTGTTAAACCCTCCTGCAAGGGACATAGTTTATTCTCCAAAAAAGTGTGATAAAAGTTGGAAAACAGCAATGTTGACAGGGCATGCCTAAAAGGGAATGTTCAAAGATTTAAACTGGTGCTGAGCTAAGTTCTTGTGATTTTCCTGAACAACAAATTGCTTTTTCTGGAAACATCATTTTTTGTGTGTTTGGTAATTGTTTTTCCTGAACTGACATTGAATTTTTGACAAGAATGGGGGGCAAGTCAGGTAACAGATGCTGCCAAATAAGGATCAAATATGGAATATAATATAAATCTGCTTCCCTTAACACTTCCTCTTACTCTTTTGGGTGTAAGAAGGAAAATCAAGACAAATTGTGGCAGAAACTGGACTGAGGGGATCTTCTTTTTGCAAATGCATAGGTATAGGACTTCTTATGACAGCCATTAATTGTTATTCTAAGAAGAAAAGACAACTTATAGCATATACAAATGATAGAATAATGCCAAACAATAAAAGGAAACAAACTACTGACACATGGCACAATAGGGATGAATTCTGAACATAATTAGAAAAATAAAACAGACACAGACTATATACTTGTACTGTATGTATCTATTTACATGATACATAGAGTAGATACATGATACAAGGCAAAAACTTGTGTTGAAGAAAGATCAGAAACATATTTACTTCAGGAGATTTGTTGACTGCAAAGGGGCACAATAGAACTTTCTTGGAAGATGGAAATGTTCAATATCATGACAATGGCACAGGTTATACCGAAGTATGCATTTGTCAAAACCCACTTAATTGCAATACTTAAGATATGTATATAGGTACATTTTACCTTACCCATTACAAAGGGAGTATCAATTTTAAATTATAGTTAATAGATTTTATTTTTACAATGATATTGGTTAGAAATTCAGAAATGATTTTTTTGGAGAATTTTTGGCTTGAGAAATGTGTAAAATAATATTAAATATAATGAGAGCTAAGTTTCTCACTGTTGGATAATGAAGTTCCATATATATTTAGTGATATATATATATACACACACACACATATATGTATGTGTGTGTATATGTGTGTAGAGCACTAAATATACCCTGGAGTATCAGATTGAAGTTAGAAGTCCCAGAATGAACTCATGTTTTGCAAACACACACATAAATGTATATGTACATATATACATGTGTACATGCAAACACATATATATGTATATGCATATACAGAGATAGATAAAAATAATTAAACTAATAGTTTTATGTTTCTGCATAAACATGTAAACATACAACAGAGAAAGAAAGAGACAGAAATAAGAACATATTTTAATATGTGCATATATACACATATTTATATACACACGAGTGTGTGTATTTGTATGTGTTTTCCAGCATTGTATGTTGAGGTGGGACAGAGCCACTGGCAAGTCATTAATAACGTCAAAAACTAGTGCTCAAGTCTTGGTTTAAAATCTCCCTCTCCAGTAATGAGAACTATAGATCCTTGGAGAAAAAGCTAAATCCAAGATTGAGGCAAGGTATCTGAGCATCTTACTAGACCAGAAATTAAGAAAGTACTTACAAATGATGAGAGTCTATCAATAAGACACAGGAACTATGAACACTGAGGGAGCTCTTGGTCAAAACTGGAAAAACTTGAGAATCAAAATAATGTCAATAATGTATTATAGCTCATTGAATAAAATAAAAATCCTCAGGCCCAGAGTAAATAAATAAATAAACAAACAAACAAACAGTAATACATAAATACACAAAGACAAAAGCTCTTCCTTACAGGGAATATCAAATAAAAATATAGAAGTAATGATGAAGTTAGAAAATTAGTACTAGATGCAAAAACTAGTGGGTGAATTTTTAATGGGTTACAAGACATTACATAATATCGTGATATATCCTCATGAGTTTCTTATCAGATACAAAGGAAAAACTAGAAAACTTAGGATGAAATACAGTAAAAATTTCCCGTATTGGGAAAAACCAATATGCTGTGATGTACTGAGGAGGACATATCACTTTTTATACTTCTGACAAAATGTCTAAATAAATCTTAACCCAGATTGAAGGGAATTCTACAAAAGACCTGGCTTGTACACTTCAGAACTGACAATATCAAAACAGACACAAGAGAAAACCAAAGAAAAATGACACATAAACCAGTGAAAGATTCTGCACTAATCCTGCACTGAATAGCTCTAAAGAATATTATTGGGGCAGTTAATGAAATGTGAATATGGACTCTATAGTTTTACCTGAGGTCAATCATCTATTTTTTCCACAATAGGACTGATAAATATTTTAGATCTTCTAGGGCGTATGGTTTCTTTTTCAATGACTCATTGCATTGTAGCAAGAAAGCAGCATAAACAATATGTAAATAAAGGAGTGTGACTGTGTCCAAATGAAATTTCATTTATAAAAATAAGTGGCATGGTAATAGAGTCCCGACTGATACATAAAGGAATATTTTCCCCTGTTTTTCTGCCTTTTCTGATTTTAACTGAACATTTTATATAATTCTATTTTATCTTCTCTCTTAGCATATTCTATTTCTTCCTAAATATTTTCAGCTGGTTGTCCAAGAAGTTCAAATACACACTTTAAACACATCAAATTTACCTTCAAATAACACTAGACCATTTCTCCCTCCCATATTTATGCCACTGTTGTCATTCGTTTTACCTATCCATATGAAGTCATCAGCCAGTACATTGTTACTATTATTACTTTAAATAATTTTCTTATAGATGAAGTAAACATGAAAAATTATTTTAATATTGATTTCTTCACGTATGATCTTTCTTCCTTTATATAGCTATAACTTTCTGACCTTTAATATATTTCTTCTAATCTAAAAAACTTTTAACATTTCCTAAAATATAGATCTGCAGGTCTAATGAACTCTTTCAACTTTTTAGTTTTAAATCAGATAATATATTTATTTCTCTCACTTTCGAAGGATAATTTCACTGGATGCAAAATTCAAGGTTGTTTTTTGTTTTTGTTTTTTTTTTACTTTACATACAATCATGTGTTTCTTAAAGACAACAATACATTCTAAGAAATGTTTCATTGGGTGAGTTCTTTCTTGTGCAAACATCATAGAGTGTACTTAACTAAACCTCATTGGTATAGCCTACTACACACCTAGAGTATTTGGTTTAGCCTGTTGCTCCTAGGCTATACACCTGTACAGCATGTTACTGTACTGAGTACTCTAGGCAATTATAACACAATGGTGTTTGTGTATCTGAACAGTTAAACATATAAAAGGTACAGTAAAAATACAGTATTATAACATTATGGGAATGCCATGATATATGCATGCAGTCTGTTTTTGTCTAGAACATTGTTATGTTATGCATGACTACATTTAACTCTGTTCTTTTCTTATTTGCATGATTTCCAACAAGAAATCTGCCCTAATTCTCATCCTTGTTCATCCATAGGTGAAGAATTTTCCCCTGACCTCTGGTCTCTTTCATTATGGTCTTTGGCTCTGGTTTTCCACAGATTGAATATGATATGCCGAGAAATAAATTTGTTTTTCTTTTTGTTTTGTTTGTCTTCACGGAGGAAATATGTATTCTGCTGATCTCTGAGCTTCCTAGATTGTACTTGTTGTCTGTTATTACTGTTGGAAAATGTTTGGCCATGATTTAAGGTTTTTTGGACTCTATTCTTTTTTTCTAGGATTCCAATTATGCATGTGCTAGACCTTTTGTATTATCCTACAATTCTTGCATGTTCATTTTGATGATTTTTCATCCTTTTGTTTTCCCTCCTTTTTCTTTTGAAAAGTTTATATTGATCTAACTTCAAACTCAATGATCCTCCCTCAATCATGCTCAGTTCTTGATGTGTATATTTAAGCCATTCTTCATTTGTTCGTGTTTTTGATTTCTATCATTTAAAAAAATTCTTTCAATTTCTGTCTCTCTGCTTACATAACACACCTGTTCTTGCACTTACCTATTTTTTTAAAATTAGAGTCCTTGATTTATTAATTATATCTATGTTCCCTATCAGATAATTTGGACATCTCTGTCATAAGTGAGTCTATTTATAATGCTCTCTTTGCTTAATAATATTTTTGGGGGTGGGGATAGAAGACTGCTATGCCTTGTAATGTTTTATTGAAAACCAGACATCTATTGGTTACAGCAACTAAGGTAAATAGAACTTTATTGTGGACATGTTTGTTAATTTGGGTAGAAGTTGTGCAGTGTTTAAGGATTGCTGCACCTGTAGGGACCAGATGCTTCAGTTTCCTTTTGTGTGGTGTCTTGTTTTCTCTTTGTTCCTCTCTTGTTTTCTTAGATTTCCCTAAGAATGCCTCCTTAAATAGAGTCTGGGTCTTGAAGTGTGTTAATTTGTAATCCTCTGTTATATTTGAACCTTGTTGTGGTGGTGTTAAAGTATGAGGGAGAATACATGTTCTATAATCTTGTGGTTAAATTACGTTCTTTTACTGGCCTATGTATAGGGACTGTGAACTTCACAGGTGTTTCTCCAATGATATATTCCCCTGCTGCCCCCTTTCCCCTATGCCTCTTTTGGTGAGCTAGGAAGGCTAGACGGGGCGAGAATGGGAGGCATGCCTTTTCGTCAGGTGAAATAAGTTTGGTAAACTAGTTCCCTGGAGAGTAGGCCTTTGGCTTGGCGAAAACACTGAGTGTTTCATATTATTACTCTTACTCTACCTCTGCCAGAGACATGAGGGGATTTTCTTGGCTCTTTACAGTGAGAACTTGGAGAGATGCTTAGAGGTTAAAACCACAAAAAGTAAGAGGGCATCTCTAAAACTAAGACGTTTAGGAGTTTCTCACTCTCGCGATAGTACATACAGAGCCTCCAATAATCTGTCAAAATTAGGATCTAACTATTCCTAAACGTTTGTGACTTCAGTAGCTTCTGCTGCAGGTAAGCCAGTCTCTATTACAACTATCTGAATTCTACTGTCTCCTCAGATTTTTTCTGTTTTTCTTGTTATAAAGACAGAAGTGAAGACTACATGTCAGAGGTGTATTAAGTACTATTTCAATTGGGTCTTTGAGTTAACTATCTTTGAGTCCCTTTCAATTCTTACATCTTAAAACATAAGTAAAATATATACTCATTTTGAGGAAGGGAGATTCTTCACTGAGATAACACTGTGAAATATGTTCAAACTTTATAATAAATGAATGAGCCTTTCTAAGAGTCTAACTGAGTTTTCTAGAAGTGCTTTATTTAGCTCTAGTTCATTCTTAAGGGGAAAGCTTACCTTCCGGAGTTTTTATACACATTACCAAAACCCATTTATCTAATGCTATCCTGGGTAATGCTTAACAAGTTTATGATGGCTTATTTCAAACAAATTTAATAACTCTGACTGAAAAAAAACATAATTTTAAAGAAAACTCAGAATAATATTTCTTTGTCATAACTCAAAGAACTCAAGACTTAAAGAGAGATAATAGCGCCTTGGTAACACTCACTCATATCCCCAAATTTACTTATTCATTTTCTTTCTCTGTTTTCCTTTTCTCTTCTCTTTTCTCACTTTCCCCATCCTTTTTTAAATTTTTTGATTTATTCCTTTTATTCTGTTTTATCTTCTGATATGGTTTGACTGCGTCCCCACCCAAATCTTATCTTGAATTCTCACATGTTGCTGGAGGGACCCAGTGGGAGGTAATTGAATCATGGGGCAGGTCTTTCCCCTGCTATTCTTGTGACACTGAATAAGTCTCACAAGATCTGCTGGTATTATAAAGGGGAGTTTCCCTGTACAAGCTCTCTCTTTGCCTGCCACCATCTACATAAGATGTGACTTGCTTCTCTTTGCTTTCCACCGTGATTGTGAGGCCTCCCCAGCCATGTGGAACTGTAAGTCCATGAAAACTCTTGTTTTGTAAATTGTCTAGTTTCAGATATGTCTTTATCAGCAGTATGAAAATGGACTAATACACTTTCTCTCCATTTTAATTAGTTTTGCTTTTAAATGGTTATAGTGTTACTGTTTTTCTCTTCCACTTGTACCTTTAATGTCTTAAAAGCCTGGACAGACCCTCTTACATTCACTCTTCCACACAGCAGTAATACTGATGCCTTAAGTATTTTCAAACCTTCATTTATGGAAAACAGAGGAAAGAAAATGTGGATTTCTAACAGCTCATTAGGAGACTACTTCCTTTATTCACAGGAAGTAAAGGCAGTAATAACTTTTCAGCCTTTGTGTGGCTAATTTTTGGGTTTTTTTTTTTTTTTTGCAGTTTATTCAGGAAAAAGTTACTATTTTAAAAAAAGATCAAAACCTGTTTTGTTATTCAGCTGTGGGGTTGAGGTTTAAAGCTGCTAAAGTTACTTTCTGGAATGTACGTAAGTGGAAAGCCAAAGTATAGCTCGGTATCTCAAAGTTAATGCAACCTAATTTTTTTCTCAGTGAGGAGAAATTAATAAAACTCTTGATATGGAGTATTTTTGGAATTCCATTGTAGAAGACGTATTTAGTTCAGAAATGGACACAATAACCAAATAACCACTAGGCGAATCACAGCTATTAAGAATTTTTAAAAAGATAGGAGGGTTCAGATAGGAAGTGAGACTAAGCTCTTGAGCCATGGTACTCAGTTGTACATTGTCTGTTATTCACTCTAATAACATTACCTACAAGGTGCTAAGAACACAGTAGCTTCTAGATTGAGCACATACTACAACCTGTAAGAAGAGATGGACGCTGAAAAGACCAGTTATATGAAAACAGCTGAAGACCTGAATTAAGGCTTTTATGATAGGAACAGAAAGAAGGTGACAGATGGAAGAAACATTCAGAAAACCAAACAATTCAAGTGAGAAATGAAAAGGCTGATTCAAGTATGATTCTGAGGTTGCAGGCTTTAGAAACTGAATATTTTAACCACAACTGATCCTCTTACTAGAATGAAACACAAAACAAGATAGAGATTCGGGGCTCCAAAAACAGAAAGTTGAGTTAGGAAAATCTTTAGTTTGAGGTTCCTTATTTTTCTTACATATCATGACATTAATTCATCATTCTAATTTTTTTAGTCCTTTTCAAATATCAGTTTTCCCTTCTGATTTCTGAATTAATATTCCTCCCTTCTATTATCACTGATGATGATAAATGTGAGAAATGGGACGGCATTAAAATGATCCTTCCTTGTGTTCCTGCTTTATATAACAACATTCTACATGACAGTCGCATTATTTATTTTAATGTCACACATGTATTACACTGTGACTTTGCAGATGAGAAGTTCGGAGTGATTAATAGTGGAACCTAGGTCTTTATGAAATATGCCATTTCTAAGGTCAATTGTCCTAGTATATATATCTAAACACTTCTCACAACCAATGAGATGCTGTCAAAACCTAATGGTAGACAGGAAGAGTCTCAATCAGTATTTTAAGGATAAGAATTTGAGGCATGCAGAATACTACTTCTGGTTAAATATATTTTATCTTCTTTCAAGTACATTTAATATCTTCTCCATTTCTTTCAGCTTTTACAAGCTGTCAAAATGCTGCCCACCTCTGTTGAGGAGGCCACAGGATGAATTGTGCATTCATGTTGTAAACCACTTAGAGCTTTCTGGGCAGAGTAACTGTTACCACTTGAGGGCATCCTGTCATTATGTTCTGTAATAGTCCTGAACTTCTAAATGCACCTCAAAATCATGGCTCTCTGACAGAAGAGACTAAGAAAAAGAGAGAAACAGATCTTTCCCAGAAATGCTGAGGCAGCAATGAAAATGGTAATTTACCATGCTAAATTGGTGTTTCCTGGAGTACTAGGTCAGTGAAGACTGTATTTCAGGAAATGCTAAGTCAACAGAAGAGGATAAGTGACACAGATAGAAGTTGATGGAATCTTCCTGGCAGGGACCAAAATAGGAACTCAGACACACCGAATGCTCTAAAAGTTTAATAGGTTTTGGCCAATCAAAGGAATCTGCATTCAAAGTTTCCTGAGTAGGGAAGCAAGAAAAACATCATTATCATTCTAACAGCATTTCTTCTTGTAAAGGTGGCAGTGGTCCTACTTTGAACCTTTCAGCTATGGGAATGATATTGAAAATGAATGACATATCTGATTGGAAAAGTTTAATTGATATTTTAACCCTGGACATTAGGATTTTTCTTTCCTCAGGTTTTCAACAGAGATGATCAAACAAATGCCTTAAAATATGTCCAAATATATCTGAAAATTTATAGTTGCTATTATAATTCAATAAATCTTTCTTCAATGTTGAATACTAAATAAACATTATTTATGATAATTATGATGACATAATTGTTTTTGGTATTCATCAATGATTTCAGAGAAAAAAAAAAAAAACAACTAATAGATAGATAGTAGAAAAAGAGAAATATTTTGTCCCGAAAGAGACATTATGATTAAAATTAAGGTAAAGTATATAAAGTTATATTTTAAAATGTTAAACCAGTAGATTTTACTGATCCAACACAATCTATAATTTTTGGCAGGTTCAAAGTACTTGTTACAATCTGTAAGTTTACAATTTCATCCAAGTTCTCAATTTTTCTAGCAGTCTATTACAAAATTAAAGTGAATAATAATGATTTGTTGTACCAAATTACCTTTAATTTGTTGGGAGGGTAGTGGATATAAGATAACACATTTATGAATACAGCACAGGTACCAAGCCTATTTCCTGTATTTGAAGGAAATTAAACTTTTTTCTATTAAATTGATGTAGGATGTTGCATATAGTGTAAATAAGAGAGGATATGTTTTCAATGAGGAAGTCCAACTCAGAAGCAGTCTTAAAGCATTTTTTTTTAATTTATAATATAAAATATAACTCTTAAGTGAGCAGAGTTAATTATATGTACAGAGCAACTGGTTATTCTTAGGAAATTTGGTTCAATACCATTCCTGATAGTTTTTAAATGATCACGGGTGCTAGGTTTTGGTTTTTCTGTTGTTTTTTACATTTGTTTTTTTCCTCATGGTTTAATCCTTAGCACCAGTGGCTGCTTTTAGGTTGTTAGCAGCCACAGCAGGTCAACAAAGGAAAGAGCTACGTCAAGTAGTTATTAGTTTAGGACCTGTGTTCTTTAACACACTGTCATGATTGCTTTAGTATGACAAAATAGCATCTTTAAAAGATCTGGAAATAAACTTTTCTCATTAAAGGCAAGCTATCAATTCTCTCAAACAGAAACATTTGGCAGGGTTTGTCCAAGACCAAGCTGCACAAATCAAGCTTAGTCTTGGATTCCTATTCAAAATGGAGTTAAAGTTCCACATATGCAGTCAAAATAATCCTCTGGGTCCAGAAACAGAGTCTATGACAGGTTGGATAAAATAAAAATTCCAAGTTTGGATTTCCCTGATAGCTTCAGGATGACAGAAAGCTCTAGGGGTAGCAGACTAGAAAAAAAAAAAAAAAAAGTTCATTAGGGATTTAAAAGTCATTTATCGCAGCCAAACCAACGATAAAAAAGAAAAAAAGAATATAATTCTGGTGAGGTCTTGTTTGAGGTCAGTTTCAAACAAAGCATGTGTGTATGTGATGTATAGTAAATAACTACCCTAAATTGATTTCCTTCAGGGGAAAAAAAGTTGCCACCCGATAGATTTAACAAGTATTATCAGAAAAAATGCCAGAGGAGATCATTACTATAAAATTTCCAATCACCTTATAAATGGAGGATAAAAAGCAGCTGATAGCAGGGCTAACTTCTTTTTCATCTCAGCAACAAGCTGCTCCTGTTCCGTGAAATGGAATGAAATGAATGCCATGGCCTTTTTAAGTGGCACAGGGGATCTATTTATTGAGAGAAGAGATTTGCTGAATAACCATAAAATGCAGAGATAGTTTTGGAAGTCAGCTAACAGCTTTGATGTGGAGAACCTCAGAATCCACCTGTCCATAATATCTATTCCTCCTCCAGCAGGCATCTCATTTATTGGAAATCATTTTTCTCATCATCAACACCTAAAGTGTCTGTCTATTTCCAAAAAGGAGTTTAAAAGATCAACATTAACAATGACAAACGCCAACTCCTGGCATAATAAAGATTAGGGACTTGGAAAATTGCCATTCAGTGCCCATTAATTTTATCAGAAAACGGAAGAGAGAATGTGTTTTAGATATTTTTTATTAGCACATGTCTGCTTTGGTTCTCTGTGCACATGACATGACAGGAAGGTGTAGTGTGAGATGAAAAGGTACATCCAATGTCTTTGGTGGTCCATGCAGGTTTTCTTTATTGACTAAAAGGATGAATGGGTTTATTAACAGATATTGTTTTAAGTTGAACCTCTAATGTTATTTTGTGTATCAATAACAAACATTTGCAAATGCAACTGCCTGGTATTTTCCTTTTACTATAAGTTATAATGCAAATCAAACTCACTGTAGCATCCTTCTTTCTACCAAACTGATATGGTTTGGACTTGTGTCCCTGCCCAAATCTCATGTTGAATTGTAATCCCTATTGTTGCAGAGGGACCTGATGGGGGGGTGACTGGATCATGGGGGTAGACTTCTCCCTTGCTGTTCTTATGATAGTGAGTGAATTCTCACAAGATGTGGTTGTTTGAAAGTGTGTAGCACCTCCCGCTTTGCTCTCTCTTCCTCTTGCTGTAGCCATGTAGGATGTGCCTGCTTCCCCTTCCCTTTCTGCCATAATTGTAAGTTTCCTGAGGCCCCCAACCATGCTTGCTGTACAGCCTGCAGAACCATGAGGCAATTAAAGCGCTTTTCTTTATAAATTACCAGGTCTCAAGTAGTTTTCACATCAATGTGAGAATGGACTAATATACAAATATTTAAAGCAAAAATAATAAGCTTCTGATAAAATATAAATAAGGTCTCTCAAAGATATAAAATATATAGTCGTTCCCATTTTAAGCAAAGTAGCTTATGAAAAAATGAAAAGCGGCCCGGCGCGATGGCTCACGCCTGTAATCCCAGCACTTGGGAGGCCGAAGAGGGCGGATCACGAGGTCAGGAGATCAAGACCATTCTGACTAACACTGTAAAACCCTGTCACTACTAAAAATACAAAAAATTAGCCGGGTGTGGTGGTGGGCACCTGCAGTCCCAGCTACTCGGGAGGCTGAGGCAGGAGAATGGCGTGAACCCAGGAGGCGGAGCTTGCAGTGAGTGGAGATCGCACCACTGCACTCCAGCCTGGGCAACAGAGAGAAACTCCGTCTGGAAAGAAAGAGAGAAAGAAAGAAGGAAAAGAAGGAAGAAAGGAAGAAAGAAAGGAAGAAAGGAAGAAGAAAGAAAGAAAAGAAAGAAAAAGAAAAGAAAGAGAAAACAATAAGAATTTAACCAAAAGGGATAAAGTCAGTCTGAACCTAGCCACTCCCCTTCTCCCCACACCAGTGTGCATGCACCCTCTTATGTATATTGTGTAGTTAAAATATGTAACTGAATTTTTTAGGACGGTTAGAAGATAGAGGTATTTTAGGCTTGAAGACATTACTTTGAAATAAAGGAGCGAGGGAAACACAGGGAACAGAGATTGTGATTCAGAACACGATAGTAACATGGTAAGGGAAAGGATATTACCTTGAACATGTATGACATTCAGTAAAGTCAATGATCAGCCACTGAAGAGTGAAATACTGACATTATTTAAGATTGTGCAGATGTAAATTTGCATAGCTCTCCACATAAGAAGGTATTCTGTTACTTGAGCTCTGACTTAAATGGTGAACCTGTATCTCCAGTAGCATGATGGTCCACGTATCCTGAATGAGCATCCAATCAAAACCAATAAAGTGTTTGAAAATAAAATTTTTCTTAAATCTTATTTATTGGAATACTGAGGATACATGATATATATATATATATATATATATATATATATATATATATATATATATATATATAATAAGTGTCCCAAAGTTAAGCAAAAGAAGAAACACTGGAGAGTAAAATCCAAAGCCATCTGAGGATTCCAATAGGAAACTTCAGCATAAAACCAGAAGCCCCGAAGTGGTATCTTTGGGTCTTTCAAACCTCCAGAAATGGAGCTTTTACACGTTACACAAACATAGTACCTTCTCACGTGAGAAACACCACTGTCCAACACATACAATTTCACATAGACTTCAGAAGTGGTGCAGTTTTCTGATGCTTTTTGTACCCAGAAAAATAAAGTTTTGTTTTTAAACTGCTTTAGAATTTAGAAGGTATTTTGGCATATATATCTTCATTTTACCTCAAAACCTCTTTATGATGTTAGAATCTTTTATTAATCTGGTTAAGAGATTAAGGAACCTGTGGTAAGAACAAAGACTGATGCAGAATTTGAAACTATTTTATTTTTTTTTTGTCTGATTCTAAAGCTTGTATACTGTTCCAGTCTCTCCAAGTGCAGTCTGATAATGTGGTAAATTTCATTTTCAAGGTTCACCCTACATCAGTGGCATAGTTCATGCCCTGGGAAACTTTGGCTCCCTGCCTAATAGATTGTTCAAAGCCTTAAAACAAGAAAAGTGAAGTATTTTCTTCATTTTGTTTTTTTCCTGATGATCCAGCCTAGAAATTGCGTACAGAGCAGTAGAAAGCAATGACACCCACAAGTCATTCCAAACTTTCTGGGTTATTAAACCTAATGGATCCAAATCACGCCTATGTAATTGGCCCAATAAGTCAGTACCAGAGGAGTTCCAATTCAAAATAATCTCTACTTGGAGCTTAGTACTAATTTCTTATTCTTTATTAAATGCATCAGGTCATCTATGAGCCTGAAAAGTATTTTCAATTAACTATCCTAAAATCTATCTTTATAATTTTTAACTTTATAAATATCTGATGATTTAAATCAGTAAACACGATGATATATTAAAAAACTGAAACTAAAACTAAAAACCAGAGGAAACCTAATAATAAAAAATTGGGGCTGGGCGCAGTGGCTCATGCCTGTAATTCCAGCACTTTGGGAGGCCAAGGTGGGTGGATCACAAGGTCAGGAGATCGAGACCATCTTGGCTAATACGGTGAAACTCTGTCTCTACTAAAAAAACACAAAAAATTAGCCCAGCATGGTGGCGGGTGCCTGTAGTCCCAGCTACTAGGCAGGCTGAGGCAGGAGAACGGCATGAACCCAGGAGGTGGAGCTTGCAGTAAGCTGAGATCGTGCCACTGCACTCCAGCCTGGGTGGCAGAATGAGACTCAATCTCAAAAAAAAAAAAAAAAAAAAAAAAAAAATTGCAGAAAGTTTCTGGCAAATAAAATCTTACACTAAAATAAACAATAAAATGTAATTTTTCATTGAAAGAAATACTTTTAATGATGATGATGATTAAATTGATGAAAACATCTGTGCCTCATATATATCATGTATATATTTATATGTGTTGTATCATATGTATGTGTGTATATGAACATGTATATATGTGTGCATGCATATATATACATATTTTATATATATAATATTACCCCTTATATGACTTAAGGGAAGTGTATTAAAATGTTATTTTCCTTTGATATTTAAGACACTTCAGGAACGGAAGAATTCAGAGGCTAGATTATTACAAGGACAACACTATAACACTCAGAAGCTAATAATGCAATGGAGGACTAGCTCCCACTCTCTGAAGGGATTTGACAGGCATCTCAGTAATCTAGTAGATGACAGTTTCATATTCCAGACGCTGGAGGTAGAGTAAGTGAAAATAATTTTGAATACATATTTGGGTGGGTAAATTCCCTCTTGTTCTCTATCTCTCCATCTTTCTTTCTTTTTAATTTTTATCATTAAAGAAAAAGACTGAATTATAATTTTGGCCTGGCCCCTGATAGAGAATGGCTGCATTTGGGAACCTTGCCTCTACCTGCAGTAGAAAAACTATTTTTCTAGTTATTCCTTCAAGGTCTGCCATCTCCTTGAGACTTCTCATAAAATGATAATTGTAACAATACTGCTAAACTGCATACTTATCATGCTTCATACATTCATAAAACTCTTCCCAAACATTATCTCATTTGATTATCACAATAGCTCTTAGATGCCAGAGA
Source organism: Papio anubis (assembly GCF_008728515.1). Classification (NCBI taxonomy): domain Eukaryota; kingdom Metazoa; phylum Chordata; class Mammalia; order Primates; family Cercopithecidae; genus Papio; species Papio anubis. The sequence goes on along the minus strand of NC_044978.1, from coordinate 167,361,012 downwards.
GGACAGGTGATTCCATCTCCATTTTGTTACTGGTTATACCAAAGTCTAGCCTGGAGACGGCTACTACCTAATGTATTCAGGCCTACAATGATTGCTCTCTGCTTTTGAATTCTTACTGCACATGTAGTCTGTACCATTTTCTAAACCTAGGTCTTTGGTGGGTATGTCAAGATCTTTCTGGTGGGTAATAATATAAAAATGACACACATATCATTCTCAGAACATGTCAAACATTGTTTAAAAACTTTCCGTGTATTAATTCATTTAACCCACATCATAATCCTAAGAATTAGCAGTATTATTATCCAAATTTTATCAAGGAGGAAACCCCAACAAAGAGGTTAAGTGACTTTCTCAACCCACGTCTCTAGTAGGTGGTGGAGGCTGAATGTAGAGAAAGTCAGTTGGCTTCCAACACCTGTGCTCTCATAGACTAGCTTTTGATTGTATAGTTTTAATGTAAATATCATTGTTCTTACTATTTTAAGTTATAACTAAGATATTTCAGGTTTAATAATAACAACAAGACAACTTCTAATTATCCAATAGAATAATTGTGGAACCTGTTTGAAAACTACAAGTCTCTAAATAGTCATTGAAGTGTTTTCAATGGCCTCTGCTGCCCTCAGCCCCATAACTCATTTATGTACTTGTGTAATAGAATACACTGAAGGTGAGAAAATGGGAGTGAGGCTCCCACAATAACCAAGTTCCTTTGGCCAATTATGATTTTACTATTATTGTATTACAAAAGCAGGCTGCCTATGACATGAGACAGAAATTGACCGTATTTATAGTTATCCCATATTTCACAAGTCAGTGCCTCAGGGGATGTGGTGGTGGTTATTTTGTTTATTTGACAATTTTGTTTTATTTTCTATTTCACTTTTAGCTCACATCTCCAAGAACATTTCAACTATAAAATGCTTTCACTGTGAAACTAGAAGCATTCTAACCTTTCCTGAAAAAACTTCTGTGGCTTCACTACTGTGAACTTGGCTAGGAGCAAGGTGATTCATGTAGCTCTTCATTGGAAGACTACAAAGGTGGGAAGGTTCACCATAACTACAATTAAAGCAGCCCTCTTTGAGGTCAAAGTCCACCAGGGTGGTCATCCCTCCTACTACTATTTGTGTGATTGGCTCTCCAGTGTGGTGGGCTCTGACTGTTGGACATTTTTTCTTCCTCTACTATTAACACTTCCAATAGCCAACATGTTGGAAATTATTTAGAAAGTATCTGCACAATTCTAGGTGATTGGTCAGCCAACATATTCATCAAGTCCTCTTGAGATCCAAATCAGGGAAGCTTGCAAACTTTGATTCAAAACACTAGAAGAGGCAATGCAATAGAGCAAATTTTAATGCTCTGGCTTATTCCACTGCACGTATCTGCTCACTCAGGCATTTTCTATGAGAATGGCAAAAATATAGCATGGTGGTTAAAAATAGACTCTGGGAGTAGCCTGCCTGGATTTGCCTGATTCTTCTGCTTGTCAAGACTGTGTAGGGAAAGGAAGCATCTTTTATTCCCATGTTTGGTTCAGGGCTGAAGCCTCCATAATGAAAGACAGATTAAGAAGAGAAAAGCACACAAATGTGTTTAATGTTTTATAAGACATTGGAGACTTTATAAGAAAATGAAGTCCCCTAACCCAGGTTAACCTGTGTATGTTTTATGATAGGTTTGATGAAGATGTGGGTAGTCATGGAGAAATATAAGTTAGACAAATGGGATATGATTTAATGGTGATTGATCTAAAGGGGGTTATGACTGAATGGGAGGTTGGGGGGCATAGCAAGGCCTGTTAGTTCAGATTTTTTCTCTGTCCTGTGTCTTCAGAGATAAAGATCTTTCTTTCTTTTGTGTATAGGGAGGGCGCCTCTTGAATGAGGGTCTTATAATCTATTTCACAAAAAGGTCAGAGAATTATTCTAGGCTGTACGACCTACTTCAGGAAGATGGGTGGGTGGAAGGTGAGAATTATCCCCAAGATTTTGCTGTTTTCTCAAATACCAAGATGCCATATTTTGTGGTAATGTCCCCTAAACTCTATCAACTGCATTTTCAAATACTTAGAATAGTGCCTGGCACATAGCATCTCATGCCAGGGTTCCTGGTGTCATTATTACCTGCAAAGATGCTATCTTTCAGATCACTCATTCTCTAAGTATTTTCTACCTAAGAATGATATGCAGAGACTTTGAAAACTTAAGATTATTAACTCCACCCCAGATATACTCAATATATGTTTGGCAAACTGTAGTGTAGAAATTTCTATTTTTAACAAATTAAAATGCTCATGCTGGTAGTTCTGATGCAGTGGCTCAAAGACAAACATTTGAGCAAAATTGATAATTATCTTTTCAATATATATAGCATTAGTTTTTAAAGATCTATTACTGAATCTTTATATTTGGAAGACATTGCACTAAAACTGTATAAAAGTTTCATCCACAACTATTTACAAAATACCTAATTTGAATATATGTGCTTTGTTTTCTAGTTAAAATAGACAGGGCACCTGTAATCCCAGCACTTTGGGAGGCTGAGATGCGTGGATCACAAGGTCAGGAGAGAGAGACCATCCTGGCTAACGTGGTGAAACCCCATCTCTACTAAAAATACAAAAAATTAGCTGGGTGCGGTGGTGCGCACCTGTAGTCCCAGCTACTCGGGAGGCTGAGGCAAGAGAATCACTTGAACCTGGGAGGTAGAGGTTGCAGTGAGCTGAGATCGTGCCACTGCACTCCAGCCTGGGCAACAGAGTAAGCGAGACTCCATCTCAAAAATAAATAAATAAATAAATTTAAAAAGGCAGTTTTCATATTTTTCTCACGACAAAGTGGAGGATATTTAATACTTCCCCAATCGGTCCTTTTACCCACCCCTTAGGACTCTCAGGAGCACATGTCACATGTAGACAACTGAAAGAAGGAAATAAGCAAGTTGTAAACTTCAGCTGTATAACAGAAAGACAATCAGTAAGAGACTAGACTACTCTTTTGGAAACCTAATATATAAAAATGGAGGTGGGTATTTCCTTTAGCCTCCCCCAGTGTGACTGTTGGAGTTGGGATACCTTTGGAAACCCCTGCTCAGGGAAGGAGTAAAGACTCAATGATGCTACATAGAAGTGATGAGATCTTAGAACAATGGAAAAGCAATGCCAACTAGCAACAAAGACCCAATGCCATGCCAAATGGCATTGAATCAGCACAGCAACAGAATTAAGAGAAAAGAACAGCTTAGAATGTTAACCATCACTAGAGAGAATGTGTCAACAATTAAGAAAGATTTTGAGTCCACTTAAGACAAATTTTGAGCCCAGCTAGAGTTAGGCTGGGCTCTCTCTGTTCTGTATATAGAGATGCAGGCTACTCTTACATTATCACATAAGGAGGGCTATACTCTCTCAAGATGAAGAATCTAGTCTCTGTTTAACTCTACTCTGTGAAGTGGAAACAAACAAACCAATGGTACTTACATCATCAGGTCATTGTTGAAGGTTTACAGGGATCACACGGAAAAACACATAGGAAAATCCTTTGCCCGTGATAATGTTACATGATTACCAGGATAAACATTGCACATATAATAGTTCATTTTGAGATTACTTTATACTAGCAGTTCTCAAATTTATGGCCTAGAGATGCCTGGAAGTCCCAGAAAACATTTAAAGCTTTAGAAAGCTAAAAAATATCTTTGATAAATGTTTATGTGTGGTTAAAACAAACAAATACATAACATAATAAATAAGCAAATGTGGCACACACATACAGTGGAATATTATTAAATCTTAAAAAGGAGGGAAGTCTCACATACTACAACATGGATGAACTTCTAGGATATTATGCTAAGTAAATTAAGCCAGTCACAAAAAGACAAATACTGTATGATACGACTTATATGCACTAACTAGATACAGAAAGTAGAATGATGATCAAAACTATTTATAATAATACTCCATTAGTCTGTTAACAGTGCCATAGTAAAATACTATAGAGTAGGAAAATAATTTATTTCTCAATCCTCATAAATTTTAGTTAGAATGAGTTCCTATAGCAAAAGACAAATTTACAAGAAAAAAAAACCAGAATTTTATTCACATGCGTACTTTCCTATATACATGAGAGGTACCCATAGAATAAGTAGTTCCTAAAGAGGTAGCTTTGAATTCTAGCTTTAGCTTTTTCAGAAAGAAAGGTTAATTTTTGGAACAGTGACAAGATATTTGGGGAGGGCAAATTAAGGGAAAGCAAACAAATGGCAGATTCAGTTGAGTGAATAATGTTGATTCCTCTGGTGATATCTGTAGGGCAGTAAGGGTTTACATTGTCTTCAGTGGTTCACTTTTGTTCTCTCTGGTAAAAAGGAACAGTGGGATACCTTCTGTGTCTGTAACTGTATGTACTGCTTTTAGACAAATAGAAAGCAGAGAGCTTTGTTGCATCTGCTTCATAACTGCTTTCAGCTCAATGATCCTTATGCCAAAAGAGGTGTGTTTTGGAGTGGTATGTTCTGGTCTCCCATAATACCATTGACTGTGTGGCTTAAGCAACAGAAATTTACTTCTCTCAGGACTTTTTTGTTTGTTTGTTTTTTGTTTTTTTTGGGGGGGTGGCAGTGGACAGAGTCTTGCTCTTGTCGCCCAGGCTGGAGTGCAGTGGTGCGATCTCGGTTCACTGCAACCTCCACCTCCTGGGTTCAAGCTGTTCTCCTACCTCAGCCTCCTGAGTAGCTGGTATTACAGGTGCCCACCACCACACCTGGCTAATGTTTGTACTTTTAGCAGATATAGGGTTTCGCCATGTTGGTCAGCCTGGTCTCGAACTCCTGACCTCATCTGATTCGCCCGCCTTGACCTCCCAAAGTGCTGGGATTACAGGTGTGAGCCACCGCACTGGGCCTTCTCTCAGTTCTGAAGGCTAGAAGTAGGAGATCAAGATGACAACCTATTTGGTTCTTCGTGAAGGCTGTCTTCACGGCTTGCACATGGCCACCAGATTCTTGCAGATGACCTGCATATTCTTGCTATGTTCCATGGCTTTTCCTTGGTGTAAGCGGGGGAGGGAGAGGGTTGGAGCTCTGCTCTTTCTTCTTAAAAAGTCACTAATCATGTCATGGGCCACCCTCCGCTCCATTATAAAGGCAAACATTAAAGTTATTTACAAAAAACTAAAACAGTGCTTTCCTTTTTCTAATGTTTCCTATTTTATAAATTATATTTTTCATAAAACACTACATCAACAGATATTGGGTTCATTATGTTTAACATATATATAATATATATATTATTATATAATATGATTATATATTACATATATTTTTTTTTTGAGATGGAGTCTTGCTCTGTCACCCAGGCTGGAATGCGATGGCATGATCTCCACTCACTGCAAGCTCTGCCTCCCGGGTTCATGCCATTCCCCTGCTTCAGCCTCCTGAGTTACTCGGACTACAGGCTCCTGCCACCACATCTGGCTAATTTTTTGTATTTTTACTAGAGATGGGGTTTCACCGTGTTAGCCAGGATGGTCTCGATCTCCTGACCTCGTGATCCGTCTGCCTCGGACTCACAAAGTGCTGGGATTACAGGCATAAGCCACTGCACCTTGCCAATATGTATTTTAAATACATTCTCAGTTTTAATTTCTAATGTGGGAAATGTTGATAAATGCAATCAGGTAAGCACATGTTCTTCATGTCTGTAATAATACGTAAGAGTGTAAAGGGATTCCCAAGGCTAAAATTTTTAAGAACTATGCCTTATATCAAATTTTTAGCAATCCTCCTAGAACTTTTTGGTATAATCTTCAACATATTGCATTTTCATTATTTTATGTCAAAAAGGTATGACTTGTTTTAATAACATAAATTATAACAGTAGCGTTTTCTGTAAAGTGAGCACTGGACTGAATGAGCGTCAGGAGGCAAAGGTATTAGTCATAGATATGCTGCAGACTAGAGTTGCCAGGTTTAATTCAGTTTAATTTGAATTTTAGATAAACATCGAATAATATTTCTGTGTTAAATATGTCTCACATGCTATCTGGGACATACTTATCTTAAAATAAATTCATTGTTTTTGAAAATTCAAATGTAATTAACATCCTGTATTTTATCTGGCAACTCTTTCTCAGATTACTCTGACTTTAAGCTACTTTATATCTACATTTATTTTTTTCCTTATCAGTAAAATAATGAATATGAATTTCCCCAGCTGATACCCTAGTCACTCTATGAATCAAATGTCAATATACCTAACCTTGGGCTAAGTGTCAGGGAAAATGAGAAAGATTTAGGTTATTAGAGCCTTCAAAGAGAAATATGTGCTTGGCACAATTGATGTGAACAAGGAGAGTTTTGAGAACACTTCTCAAGGGCAAAATAGGATCATTTTGGTTAAAATCATCCTTCATTCCCAGGGCTGTGTCAGGCAGTCCACCTGGAGAATAAAAGATAATGCCTGGATCACAGCTATTATTTCTCTTGAGTTTGATGGCCTGGGGCATGCTATTTAAGATGCTATAGATTGGGTGACCATATGTCCTAGTTTCCCTGACAAGTTCCAGTTTAGATCTCTTGTCCTGGTATCCTTCCCAGTCTAGTATTTTTTTCCTCTAATAGGGACTGCAAATGACAAAAAGCCATACCCATCATGAATCATGAGAGAGTCTTAAGGAAAGACCACCTTGCTGAGGTCTGGCAGAAAGGAAATACATGGCCAACGCTGTATCCCTCAACTTCCTATATTAATCCCTACCTCTAGGAGAAGGCATAAGAAAGGATTATATTTGAACACTCCCTAACTATTCATATTTTAATAAAAAATAAAAACATGAAATAATTTATAATCTGGTAGAGGAAGACAGGAATTTCTCAGAAGAAGAAATGAAAGCAAAGGCTCTCAAGGAAACCTCTCCCTATGGAGAGGTTAGGGAATTGGTCATCTAGTTTGCAGTTCCAGAAATTTTAGATATACTAATAATTCAAACATATTTCTCCTTTAGAAAAATATGCCCCAAATTCTGTATCACTTTCATATAGCCTACCAAATATGATAATGTAATTTCTGATAATTATTATATAAACCCAAAGTATTATATTTAAAAGTAGATTTAAGAGTGTAATTAGATTGTGTTGTCTATAAATTTTATGTAATGATAGTAAAAGTGATACTATATATATTTTTTTACAAAGGGGAGTATTAGAAATATAGGGCCGACAGCCACTTTACTCATAGTCAAAGAGAAGGTAAAATCAAATACCCTACACAGAGAAGCACTTACTATGTGTCAGATACTACTCCAACTCTTCTACTGTGTTAACTTATTTAGTCCTTATAAAAAAAACTAGAGATAAATGTTACAGGTATTCTCATTTGTAAGTAATGACACTGAGGCCTGAAGAGTTTAGGTGACTTTACCTATAAAACAAACATAATGCCTTTTCCAAACTGCCTTTACCAAAACAAATGAATTGATTTGATTAAACAAATATTTATTGTGCACCTACGATGTGCTAGACAAAAGGATAAACTTCAAATGAACAGTGCAGATGGGCAGCAATTTTACAGCATTTCACTATTAATTTTATCTCTACTTATCCCAGTAAGTACTTCACACTGTCTTCTCTTTTGCTAAATCTCCGCGTTCTTTCTTCCCTACATCATGTTTTATACATGACATCCGTCGCTCATACTTCATAGAGAAATACAAACTGTGTAAGACTTTCTTAGGAAGTTACCTATGAACCTGTAAGCCTACATGAATCTGAATTCATCCTTCCCATTCAATTAATTGGCATTTGTTGCATAACCACCCGAATACTTAATGACTTCAAACAACAATAATTTAGTAGCTGAGAATTCTATGACAAGTAAAGTTGGGAACAGCTGAACAGTTGTTCTGCTGTTTCTTTCTGGGTTCAGTCATGTGGCTATGGCAGGCTGCCTGCTCTGTCACAGCTAGAAGGTCTAGAACACTGCTGTCTGATACCACAGACGCTGGTCACATGTGGCTATTTACTACTTAGATAGACAGTGATATGCTGTAAGTGTAAAATACACATCAGACTTTGAAGACTTAATACAAAAAAGTAAAATATCTCAAATATTTTTAACATTAAGTGTGTGTTTAAATGCTAATATTTGAATATGTTGGCTTAAATAAACTATGCTATTAATTTCACTTATTTTTACCTTTATTTTTATTTATTTTTTACAACATATGGTAAAATACACAAAGCTTATTTGCCATCTTTACCACTTTTGAGTCTACTGTTTGGGAGTGTTAAGTACATTCATATTGTTGTACAACCAGTCTCCTCAATTCTTTTCATTTGCATAGTAGGAACTGTACATCCATTGAACAATTTCCATCCCTCCTTTTTCCCAGCCCTTTGAAACCACCATTCTCCTCTTTGTCTCTGTAAAGGTGATTACTGTAGGTACCTCATATAAGTGGAATCATACAGTATTTGCCCTTTTGTGACTGGCTTTTTTTTTACTTAGCTTAACATTCTCAGGATTCACCCATTTCTTTCCTTTTAAAGGTTGAATAATATTACATTATATGTATTTATTATATTTTATTCGTCTATGTATTCTTTCATGAACACTTGGACCACTTCCACCTCACTCTTGCATATCAAGTTGCTGTGAACATGAGTGTACAAATACCTATTTGAGTTCCTGCTTTCAATACTTTTGTGTATATACCCAGAAGCAAAATTGCTGAATTATATAATAATATTTTATTTTTTTAATTGTCACACTGTTTTCCTTATCAGTGGCACCATCTCACATTCCCAACAACAGACCTAAGTGTTTTGATTTCCCTTTACAAACACTCGTTATTTTTTTTTTTTTTTTTTTTTTTTTAGTAGCTATCTTAATGGGTGTGAGGTTGCTAGCATTCATTGTTAAGTGCTAGTTTCAGTAGAAAGGAATTCTCTGCTGACTTTGCGGATATTGTTCCTTGTGTTCAGGATTCTATTGCTGCTTCTCAAAATTTAACTGTGGGTATCATTAATCATCCCTTATTGGCAAGTGAATCTGTTATTTCTTTCTGAATGCTTTTAGGATTGCCTATTTGTCTTTAATGTTCAGAACTTTGATTCACGTGTCTAAGTGTTTGCTGATCTATTGAAATGTATTTGTCAGGCCAAAACTCACGTCCAGTCTGCCAAGTAAAATAAATAAAACTCTGTTCTCAGTCTTCATACACACTTTATCCTTGCTCAACAGAAATAAATAGTATCATATATCTGAAATATTATCTCAAAGTCTGTGATTGTCCATTTTCATAGCTTTCCTTTTATTACACTAGCTAGTAATTCCTGGTCAAAAATTTTGTATATTCCTTGTTCTTATCTGACCTCTAAATATTTGATATTTCCAAAGCTTTCACTCTCTTTATATACATCTTCTCCCTAGGTGATCACATACAAGTCCATGGATTTAAATATCAACTATATGCATATGATTCACAATTATGTAACTCTGCCCCCAACTCTCTTTTGAGGTTCATATACATATGACAGATTTGATATATAGAATGACATTTGAAATATATTAACACTTAAGGCCTATTCACACTATCCTAACCTGTTTCTCACTCAGTGGTTTTCTTTTTTTTTTTTTTTTAATTTATTTATTATTATTATACTGTAAGTTGTAGGGTACATGTGCATACCGTGCAGGTTTGTTACATATGTATACTTGTGCTCAGTGGTTTTCATAGAAATAAATGCCATTAGTATCAAGCCAGATGCTCAAGTCAAAAAAACCAGTTAACTTTCTCTCTATCTCCTGCACCTAATCTCTGAGCATATTCTCCAAGTAATGTCTCCATCATCACTGTATATTCTTAGCTGGATCCGCTCTTACCTCTAACCTGATTACCTCCAATATAGTTCCCCAGACTGGTCTTTCCATATTACCTTCTACAGTTTATTGTATTTTAAATGGAGCAACCCTTTGAAAAACATAAATCAGATCACATTTCTAGCCTGCTCAAAGCCATCCAATATACTTAGAATGAAGACCACACAGTCTAATGATAGCCTATAAAACTAAGCGTGGTCTGTCTTTGGCCCACATTTCCAATATCTGCTATTGCTCTCTTCCTTGCTCACTAGGGAGCAGCCATGCTGTTCTATGCAGTTCCTTGACCAGGCCAACCTCATTTGTGCCTTGTAGCCTTTGAATCTGTTGTATCTATAATTGGGATATTCTTTCTGGTTTTTTTTTTTCAGTCTTCAGGTCTCACATTTTATTGTAGTCAGCCGTCTATCCCTATCTTGAGTGGCACCATCCTCCCATTCCTAGTCAATATTACCTAAGACATTTTATTTTCTATGAGACACTTATCAAAATCCAATGTCATCCTGCATATTTAATGTCTGCCTCTTTTAACAAGAGCATAAGTTCCATGGGGACAGAGAACATGTTTACCTAGGACCTATCATGGTGACTATCACAGAAAATGCTCATTGTTTGCTGAATTAATCTTAAATAATTGATCAGGAAACAAATGATGAATAAAATATCTCCCAGCATCATCACAGTCTAATGGTATAGACTGGCATGAAAACATAGCCTTTAAAATAATCATAAACTATAATATGAAAGATGATAAAGGATTATATGTAAAGATACTACATATAATTTTCACTTTCTGTAATTGTTTTTGACTCTGATTTTATACCTAATTTTTATTCAGAAAAGTGACTTGTGTAAAATAAAAGGCCACATCTAATTAGATAATACAGTCTGTGTCAGAAATGTCTGGCTCCTTTCAGATTAAGAAGGACTGGTAAAACAGCTTCTGGATTTTCAAAATAAATTATATTTCAGAATTACTTATCTGACAGAATCAATTCAGTCTCTCCTCTCACTTCTTTGAGTCCCACTTGCTTTCAGTAGCTGCAAGTCTTGGCAGTTTTTTAATTGTATCTCACACAAAACATTGCTAATAGTGTTTGACTCTAACATTATTCTCTTCACCCGCATCCTTACATAACTTCTCTCCAGCACTTCAGGACCTTCTTGATATCTGTAACTGCTCCTCTGGAACTGACCTCAAGCACAGTCTCAAGTTTTATGGTCAGAGGATAAAAACTTCATCAGAGGATCAAGTCAGTCTTGTTTAGAATAGTACTACTGGGATAGTTCCAAGAAGAATGACAGCTACATGGGCTGGAATAGTGAGGGGTGACTTTCATGGCTGGTTTCCCATCCTCATGAGCCTAGAATAATGAATCTGATTCCATCTCTGTAAGCTCAGGACTTATCATCATAGATGTATAATAATGAAAGGGGCTCATACAGAAGCAGTATCATAGACACACCATCTACTTTCTTAAAATGCATATTAAGTCCCCTACTTGTAAATGCTCACAACAAGCAAGATCCATTCCTTCAAAAAATAATTATAGAAGTGTCACTTTCTCCTAAGTACTGTTCTCACATTGGGAAAGCTGCAGTGTACATGAAAAACCAGAGTTTTTGCCCTCATGAAGCATATGTGCTAGTGTGTATGTGTATGTAGGGGCAACAAACACAAAAATATATATCTGAAATATATTGAGTGCACATGTGAGCCATAAACTGTTCTAGCTAATACATTGAAGCATTTTTTTTTTTGAGACGGAGCACTGAAGCATTTTAAAAAAATATATCATAATTCTATGAAAAAATAAAGTTAAGTAATAGGATACAGAGCAATGATGAAAATGAAGATGGTCATTTTTTAGGTCAACTAAAAAATATCGTGGTTAGAGAGGAATATCAAGTTGAGATTTGAATGATCACGGGGTGATAACTATGCAAAGATATGGGGGAAGTAGAGGCAAATAGGAAACAGTGCAAATGCACCAAGCTCTGAGCTTGGCTTGCCCAATGGAAAAAGTCAGTATGCTTGTAAAATAATGAAAAAAAGGGAAAGTAGTAGGAGATGAGATTGTATAGATAGGAGAGCCCAATATCTTTTAGATAATGGTGGAAGGCTGGATTTTATCTAATCCATGGACATTCATTATTCATTGGGCATTCATGAATTTAATTTTTCATAGGAATGTTGAGTACAGACGACTAGTCCTGGTCAATGTATCCAATGGCTTTCCAAGCAGTTGCTTTGCAAAGAGTTATCCTACTTACTGTTGCCTTGAGTCAGAAACCCTGATTGCATTCCTTGATTGTGTCATCCATCACAGTCAATAACATACCTTTACAGGAAATAGATCCTCCCTGATCACAAAGTTGACTTTCACTGTCCAGTTATAATCCCACTGGGACTTTGCTAAGTGAAATGTCACAAAGCTCCATGGATAAATTAAAGAACTATTGTTTTCCAAACACTTACAATAGACTATGACAAGAAGACAAATTTAATTTTGTATTATTTATATTTGGTTTGGTTAAAACATTTTATTTCCTTTCAGGTAGACAGACTTCCATAGAAACTGTTTTGATGAGTGTGCCCATTAGGTCTTTGAAGCATTCTTAATTGGTAAGTCCAAGTTAAGAATGCATTTAATCAAATTACTAAATTTTGAGTGTATAAAGGCTCTGGCAAGGTTTATACACCAGTTTCTAAATGTGATCGTCAACATATATACCACTCGAGATATCTCAATCATATTTTGGTCATATTCTAGTATTAGAAAAAAATGTATTTAATGAATACATTTTGTCTTGATATTTTCACTGCATGTGGTCTTGACTTCTTTCCCTGGACAGTTTTTTACATTCCTTATACAGTCATGCAACACCACTACATGGCTAGCATATCCTGTCCTAACTCCTTTCTAAATTGAACAAATACAACTCTCAAAATTTTTTCCCTTCATATTGGTTGCTTACCAGGGTTACAATCTAACAATTTGATTGATCAATAGCCTCCTTAAAGTGTTATGTCCAGAAAAACAAAATATTTCTGATATGCCTTAGCCAAAGACAAATAAATACTATCACCTTCTTTCTAAAGTCCTTCATTCCTTCTGTTAAACTAACAACTAAGATATCTGCTGCTCTAAGACTTTGTCTTAAATTTTTACATTAAACACTTGCTTTGTGAGCTTACAGATGCCTTTTTGTTTGTTTGTTTGTTTTTGAGATAGAGTTTTTCTCTTTTTGCCCAGGCTGGAGTGCAGTGGCACAAACTCGGCTCATTGCAACCTCTGCCTCCTGGGTTCAAGCAATTCTCCTGCCTCAGCCTCCTGAGTAGCTGGGATAACAGGCATGCACCACCACACCAGGCTAATTTTGTATTTTTGGTAGAGACGAGGTTTCTCCATGTTGGTCAGGCTGGTCTCGAACTCCCGACCTCAGGTTATCCTCCCGCCTCGACTCCCAAAGTGCTGGGATTATAGGCATGAGGCACTGCACCCACCCTATGGATGCCCTTCTTAAGGCCTGTGGATCTTTCTGTTTATAATAATAATAGATAATGATAGATAACATCACAATTAAAAACTATGTGCTAACTCATTTTATGCTCATCTCTGGAATACTGTTTTTTATCCCCATGTACTGATGGATGTTGGGTGAAAAAATGAATGAATGGATAAGTGGTCTGACCATTTTCCCACCTAGTCTGGAACCGGAAGTGGAACTTGAACGTGATTCCCAATTTTGCAGATAACGCTTTCAGTATGCCATTAGATTACTTGATTAATGGAGAATACTGTTCTTCAAATAAGAGACCCTTAGGTGCAGAAAACTTATTAAAAATTATCAAAAATAATGCTACAATGTATGCAACAATAAATATTTAACTTCTAACTTAAGGGGGCTTACTCTCCTTAAAAAAAATCACTCCATTTAGGCAATGCCTTATTTCCTGCACCTCCAGCAGCTGTACCTGCCTAACTCCACCGGGCATACAGGCAATCTCTCAGGATCTCAGGCTAAGTAATTATAGGGAGCTGTCCATTCTTGTTCCTTCACACTGGTGTGCCAAACAGCCTTTCCGTCAATCTGGGTAGTTTCTGGGAATTATCCCTGTCCTCTGTAATTCCCGTAAGGCAGCAGCCTACGTATTCCCTTTTCTTAGCACACAGAAGGTTCGCCTTCATTTGCCATCGTGATTTAAGGACAGCACAGCCTAACTCCCAAATTTAATTTCAGACACATGTGCCTTGGATCAAATATCCTGCTGGCCCCTGTCCAAACCTTCTTTTTTCACCTTGGATTTCCTGACTTAATTACCTCAAACTTAGATAAAGCCAAAGCCAAATCATATGAAAAAGTAATATCTTTAGCCATTATGGAACATGCTTCAGATTTGAAGCAACTGCAGAACATTAGCTGCAGTAAAACGAGATACAATACTCGCTCCTAAAACAGTTTTCCTATTCAGCATTTTACTGGGTGTGAATATGTTTTAAGTTATTTTCCTCTACATGCCATCTTTGTCAGTTTCCAAGTAAATAGGTCTGTGTAGCAAGACCTGGACTGGAATTGTTGAAGGGTGACTCAATAACCACCTTCATTATCCCAAGTGTGATTATATGGAGGATGGTGACCAGCTGTTCTCCCTCTGATGAGGCAAGAATGAGAGAAGAAGGGCATAAATTGCAGCTGGAGGGAATTCAGATGATGTAAGGAGAAACTCTGGGGTAGCAAGCATGGTTGAGCAGAGGAGGAGTTAGCAGAGCAGTTAATTCCTTCCCTGACAATGTGTCTGGAGTAGTTTGTTAAACTTTACATAAGGCAAGGAGTTCACGTAGATGACTTTGACAGAACTTGCTGGTTCCAGGATTTTGCCTTCATTCCTCATGTGTATTTCAATTGGTGCCCTCACAGTCTATTTTATGATGTCAATCATTTGCAAAAGTTAAATCAATGGAGGCATTACACAATTAGACAGCTAAAGGAGTTATATAACGCAGAGACTATAAAAGTTGGGCTTTAGAATCAGGCAGAGAGGAGGCCAAGCTAACAATGTATTAATTTTCTGGCGTTAGGCAAGTTACTTGCGTTTTGGGGCTTATTTTATAGTGGTGGTGTGAGAATTAGAGAACATATTTATAAAACACAAAATAAAAATGAATGAAAATATTCTCATTTTAACCAATGATTTTCATGGTCAGACATAAGACTTGTTTACATAGCATCTCTAGATTCTCACCATAACCTTTGAGATTGAGGCTTGCTATTTCGTAGTTCTAGAAACTGAGGCTCAAATAAGTTGAGGGACTTGTCCAAGATGACACAGCTAATGCAGATGATTTAGAAATTCAAATAAAAACTACTCATTGCATCTCCAGATCTAGAACAAATTATTTCTATTGTTTCATTATTTATCACACTCCATCTTCTAAAACCTGTAAATTTACTGTGACAAAAGAAGAAAATGATTACAACTAATGTAACTGTGACCTTTTTTCAGAATGACAAAAATAAAACCACTTAAACCAGACTGTTCCAGGGATATCTTAATTTGTACTTGAAAAACAAAAGGTCTGACATTTGTTTTATGACAATTTTTCAGCTGCGAAGTCTTTACTTAGTAAGTTCCCTTTTCTCCCTGAATATACTGAAAGTTTTTTATAACAACCTCAGCATAACTGACATTGACCAACTGGGCCCAGTGCGATATCTTTATTGGCCGTATTTTTAGAACCAGATTTCTATATGGGCATATCTTTATTTGAAGACAGAAAAGCTACTTTCAGGAATGAGAAGGCACACTGGAGTAGCTTCCCTAGGAATAAAATTCTCAGCAATCTAGATTAAATTGGAAGAAATTAATTAATTATCATGTATGCCACTGTTCACCTGCCCCTAAATTGGCATTCGTTGTTTACTGTTCAAGTGATGTTTTTCCCACATTGTGTTTTTGAGACTCAAAGAGTGACAGAAAATGTGTGATAGCTTTCCTCAGGTAGGGTTCCTCATGTTAATTGTACAATCCAGAGAATAATTTTAGTGCCTACTATTTCAATCCACCCAAGATGGTACATATGTAATGCCATTGTAGATGTATAGGAAGGAAGGTCTCTCATTGGATCGAATGATTGTCTCTTAGAACAGTAGCAATTTATGCTCTTGTGTAGCCCCTGTTTAGAAAAGCTGTTAAGAGAAACTGGACACTTAGCTTTTCCTTACTCATTGAGCTCCCTAAAGGTCTCCATCTTCCTATGATCCTCCAGTTTCAATCACATGAGCGAAATACAAGCCATGCCAAAAGTCCCTTATCATCCACAGGCCTTGACACAATTTATAGCCTGCTTTGGCTTTTTTTTTTTTTTTTTTTTTACCACGAACTATTAATAGTAATATTAGCACACTAAAAAATGAGCATTAAAAAGTTCTGAGTCCTGTGAATAAAAATGTTTATGTAAATTTAATTAATACTAAATACATTTTATGTGCATATAACTGTGCTAATTTCATAAGGAAAAGGAGTATTGTGATAAGCCACTTCCTGCCCACCACCCACATTATTATTTAGCTAAGGTATGAAGATTTTATTCATAATATAGTTAGAAACAATAGAGGAGGATAGAATACAACTAAATGCCATCATGATAAAAATAAATGTCAATTTATAGGATTAAATCCAATACGTAGGTATTCAAATATTGGATCTCCCAAAAACTCCAGATTTTAGATAGAATATACATAGTATATTGCTAAAATTCTGGTTCACAAGGAGGGCAATATATTACAGAGACAATGTAACTGAGAATATAAATATGTATATAGAGAGTAATATATATGGAATATATATGTATACACATACACACATATACATATATAATTAAATTAACAAAAGTGTATGTATCCCAGTCAACTGTGGGAGGCACAGTAGATCAGTCAGAAATAGGTTAAAATTGACTTGGTTATTCTGGGCTCTGTTGAAAGTGCACAAAAGGAAGCTATAATGAATGCTTGCCTCCTTAGTTTGGTTGTACGGTGATACAAAATCCACTGTTGTCATCTGGACATGTCTTTTTCCAGTCTGTCTAGACAGGAGGGTGAGTTAGGGGTGTGGATATCAAGAATATCACCATAACATCTTATGGATGACATCTTTACCTGGCCTGAGAAGTACTGTAGTTAGGTACAACTAAATATACCATACGTTCTGTGCATCTACAATGTGGCCAGAAGTAAGGAGGTTAGGTAATATCAGTACTCTACATAGAGCAGAGGCTTTAGGGTATCCACCCAAGAGTTCAAGATAAAATTCCAGCTCCTCTATCAGTGATTTAACTGTGGGTTTGTCAATTATCAAATCTCTGTGCTCTTACCTCAGAAGTGTGAATAATACATAAATTTGCAGGGTTTTGGGGAAAACATTAGTACTTACATAAATACACTACAAATGCCCAGTACATGACAGTTATTTTTTGGATAAATACTTGAAGTCATTTCTCCCCCTAACTATAATAAAAGTCTATAAAATCATGCATCCATCCTGATTTGGGGGATTGTCTGTTTACCCCGATTTTCTGATTACCCCTAATTTGGGTAATCTTTGCTTTTCTACTGTCATTATAGGTGGTGTTGTTAAGGAGGGGATATTTGGTACAACACTTGGAAATAAACAGTGCTTCCTACATCATCCTTCTGCCTGTTCTTTTGATGAGTAAGAAGAATAGGCTGGGCATGGTGGCTCACCCCTGTAATCCCAGCACTTTGGGAGGCCAAGGTGGGTAGATCACGAAGTCAAGAGATCGAGACCATCCTGGCCAACATGGTGAAACCCCATCTCTACTGAAAATACAAAAATTAGCCTTGCATGGTGGCGGGCGCCTGTAGTCCCAGCTACTCAGGAGGCTGAGGCAAAAGAATCACTTGAACCCGGGAGGCAGAGGTTGCAGTGAGCTGAGATCACGCCACTGCACTCCAGCCTGGCAACAGAGCTAGACTCCATCTCAAAAAAAATATATATATATATATAAAATATTATATATATATCATATATATTATATATAATTATATATATGTTTATATATAATTATATATATTTTATATATATATGTCAATGTACCTTAAAACGTTGACCAAAATATTGCATTTGTATGATAAAAATTCATGCCCATGGAACGGTAAAAATATTTTTCAATCCAAATGCCTGTAGATGTAGGTGGAACTGGAACAGCTGCTTAATTTTTCCTTGTGCTACACAGGACTTTCATTTCGGTCCTAACCAAAGTCACTGTAATTGAAAAAGAAAGAGAGCACAAACAAAAGGAAGTGTAAAAGGGAACTTCGGGGAGTTAAATTGGTAATAGACTGAAAAAGCAAGGAAAACTGGTAATGGACTAGCGACCTGAAGCATGGCATTGAGCCTCATACAAATTGTAACTAAAAGTCAATACCACCTGTAAGCTGCCCATTCAACTGTTAGAATGTGTCCCAGCATTGATTCAGTTTCTGCTGGTCACAAGCCCATTGTAGGGTCTCTTCATTTAGGATGCCTGTGGCACAAAACAGGGCAAAGATTAAAAAAGTAAATAAAAGAGAGGAGGAAAGAGAAGCACGTGCTGGACTAGTATAAAGATAGTGTAGCCCTTTGCCCTGGATATGTTCTCTCCGAATAGGGACATCCATAGGGCAAGAGTGTTCTGCTTGAAAAGAAATTGCTCCCACATATTCAATCCTACTCACAGCAGCAGTGAATAAATCACAAATGAGCAAAAGGTAAACAATTTTTAAGTATCTATTTTTGAAACTTCTACATCTTTAACTTATTAGGAGGGATTACAAATGACCATGGGACTTAAGTGCAGTTGGCAGCAGAAAAAAAAAAAAAAATGACTAGAGGATATTAGAGGATACATTTTCATAATAATAGTAATGATAATAGCAAGAACATTGCAATGGATTGAAAAGCTATTGTGAGACAAAAACTTTACATGCATTTCCCATTTAGTTTCCACAAGAATCTTACTAGTTCAAAGGAGAGGAAGGAGAACGAATGCTTTAGGTGGAATTGTGTCCCTCAACCAAAAGTCATATATTGAAGACCTAACCTCTAGTATCTCAGAATGTGAGCAGATTTCAAAATAAGGTTATTGCAGATGTCACTAAGATGAAGTCATAGTGGAGTAGGGTGGGCCCCTAATCCAATGTTATTAGTGTCCTTATACAAAAAGAAAATTTGGACACACACACACACACACACACACACACACACACAGAGGAAGAAAGCCATTTGAAGCTTGAAATTGTGCTGCCACAAGTCAATAAAATACCAGAAGCTAGACAAGGATCCTGGAGTAGATGTCTTCAAAGGGAACATAGTCCTACCAACACCCTGATCTCAGAATTCTAGCTTCTAGAACAGTGGGACAATAAATCTCTGCTGTTTAAGCCATACAGCTTGTGGTCCTTGTGATGTTGGACCTAGGAGACTAATACAAGCAGTTTGAGAGACATTAATTAGTTTTTCAAACCTTACAGAGCCAGTCATTTGTGGAATTGGGATTTGAACCCTGACCTCTCACTCCAATCTACTTACTTACACACTCAAGTTCCCCTGTTTCTTCAAACCACTGCATGGCAACAGGGAAAGGGGTCTGAAATAATGTTTGGTACTACACACCTGATACCTGATTTTGCTTTACAAATAATACCCATGTCAGTGGTTCATCCCACCTCTTCTTCAACATTACTATACAGATATTGTCTTGCCTTCCAAGGCAGATCATTTCAGTTTTGAATAATCAGCAAAGTTAGAAAGCCACGAATTTCCCTCAAAGATTAGTTCAATCTTAACCTCTGCAAAGTTTTCCTCAAATGACATCATGTCAAATTCAGAAGAACTAATAAATAATTTAGAATTTACTCAGTGCAGCCTATACAGTTCCTACTCTTGCTGCTTTACTCTGATTTAGTAAAGCAAGACAATTTAGTGATTTTAAGCACTTGTTCTCAAAGTGTGATCCCCAAACCTGAAATATCCGTGCCCCTCTCCCTCGGAGAACTTCTCAGAAATGCAAATTATCAGCCCAACCTGAGGACTGCTGAATCAAAAGTGTGGATGAACCAGCAATTGAATTTCAACAAGTCCTCCAAGTGATGTGATTCACATCAAACTTGGAGAACCAATGGCAGAGGACAGATTCAGTCCTGTATGAAGAAGAAGGCTGAGGCTTAACCACAGTCTTCTGATTGTGTTTGTTCCCATTCTATGGTAATTTCTTCCACAATAACATATATCAGATTATCATATTAATGATTAATAGACTAGAATAAATTGAAATATTGTAGGAATAGGAGATTAAAGCTTTCTTAAACTAAAGAAAAAAAATAGAAACAGAGTGAAAAGACATATCGTGTGCCAGGTAAAAACAGACTATACCTAGGAAAATTAAAAATCATATTATTATTATGAAAAACAATAGTCTCTGAGGCCTCTATTCTGTTCTAATAGTCTATATATCTGTTTTGGTACCAGTACCATGCTGTTTTGGTTGTTGTAGCCTTGTGATATAGTTTAAAGGCAGGTAGCATGATGCCTCCAGGTTTGTTCACTTTGCTTAGGATTGTCTTAGCTATAAGGGCTCTTTTTTGGTTGCATATGAAATTTAAAGTAGTTTTTTCTAATTCTGTGAATAAAGAATGGTAGTTTGCTGGGGATACCACTGAATCTGTAAATTACTTTGGGCAGTATGGCCATTTTCACAATATTGATTCTTCCTATCCATAAACATGGAATGTTTTGCCATTTGTTTGTGTCCTCTCTTATTTCCTTGTGCACTGGTTTGTAGCTCTCCTTGAAGAGGCCCTTCATATCCGTTGTAAGTTGTATTCTCTTTGTAGCAATTGTGAATGGGAGTTCACTCATGATTTGGCTCCCCATTTGTGTATTATTGATGTATAGGAATGCTTGTGATTTTTGCACATTGATGTTGTATCCTGAGACTTTTTTGAAGTTGCTTATCAGCTTAAAGAGATTTGAGGCTGAGACAATGGGGTTTTCTAAAAACACAATAATGTCATCTGCAAACAGAGACAATTTGACTTCCTCTCTTCCTATTTGTATACCCTTTATTTTTCTCTTGCCTGATTCCCCTGGCCAGAACTTCCAATACTATGTTGAATAGGAGTGCTGTGAGAGGGCATCCTTATTTTGTGCCATTTTTCAAAAGGAATACTTCTAGCTTTTGCCCATTCAGTATGATATTGGCTGTGGGTTTGTCATAAGTAGCTCTTATTATTTTGAGATATGTCCATCAATACCTAGTTGTTGAGATTTTTTAGCATGAAGGGGTGTTGAATTTTATCAAAGGCCTTTTCTGCATCTATTGAGATAATCATGTGTTTTTGCCATTAGTTTTGTTTATGTGATGGATTACATTTACTGATTTGCATATGTTGAACCAGCCTTGCATCCCAGGGATAAAGTCAACTTGATCATGGTGGATAAGCTTTTTGATGTGCTGCTGGAGATGGTTTGCCAAGATTTTACTGAGGATTTTCACATCGATATTCATCAGGGATATTGGCCTGAAATCTTTTTTTGTTGTGTCTCTGCCAGGTTTTGGTATCAGGATGATGCTGTCCTCATAAAATAAGTTAGGGAGGAATACCTCTTTTTCTATTGTTTGGAATATTTTCAGAAGGAATGTTACCAGCTCTTTGTACCTCTGGTAGAACTTGGCAGTGAATCCATCTGGTCCTGGGATTTTTTTGTTTTGTTTTGTTTTGTTTGTTTGTTTGGTAGGCTATTAATTCCTGCCTCAATTTCAGAACTCGTTATTGGTCTATTCAGGGATTCGACTTCTTCTTGATTTAGTCTTGGGAGGGTGTACATGTCCAGAATTTTATCCATTTCTTCTGGATTTTCTAGTTTATTTACGTAGAGGTGTTTATAGTATTCTCTGATGATAGTTTGTATTTCTGTGGGATCAGTGGTGATATCCCCTTTATTTTTTTTATTATGTCTATTTGATTCTTCTCTTTTCTTCTTTATTAGTCTAGCTAGCGGTCTATTTTGTTAATCTTTTCAAAGAAAGCAGCCCCTGGATTCACTGATTTTTTTAAGGGTTTTTCATGCCTCTATCTGCTTCAGTTCCGCTCTGAACTTACTTATTTCTTGTCTTCTACTAGCTTTTGCACTTGTTTGCTATTGTTTCCCTATTTATTTTAATTGTGATGTTAGGGTTTCAATTTTAGATCTTTCTCACTTTCTCCTGTGGGCAGTTAGTGCTGTAATTTTCCCTCTAAACACTGCATTAGCTGTGTCCCAGAGATTCTGGTATGTTTTGTCTTTGTTCCTATTGGTTTCAAAGAACTTATTTATTTCTGCCTTAATTTTGTTATTCATTCAGGAGCAGCAGTAGTCATTCAGGAGCAGATTCAGGATTAAGAAACTCACTCAAAACTGCACAACTACATGGAGGCTATATATACTTTTATCAAATTATATGTCTGATGAATTTTATTGCCTGTAAATGACAATTCAGTAAGATATCACAAAAAGTAAAAATAAAATATAATGCAAAGTATATTCCTCAAACTAAAGATTTAAGAAGAAATTTTTGAGGGAAAAATAGATGAATTTCTAGACTAGTTGGCTTTCATATCTAAGAAAGTAACAGGAAAATACATTCCTTGAGATTAAGAAAGCATACAATGCTACACATATACAATTATTAAAAGCATACCACCCCCACATACAGCATGTTTTCTTGACAACATATCCTTAATGAAAGATAAAAGAAAGCAAACAAAATCAAATACTCACAAAAAGGAAACTACAGCATAACATCCCAACTGCTCATGTAGTACCATCTGGAGTCCTTATCAGCTTTCCCTCAGGAAAAATTTTTTTCTGTTCTCTTATTGACTATTTGATCTTTTCTCTGCCTGCCTCAAACCTCTGACCTCCTTTGTCAATTGTCTATTGATTACACTAACTTATACTTCATAGAGTAACATTCTCACCCCACATATGACCAATTGCTTTTCCACACAGATTCAAAATATAGTCTTTCTTCTCTATCCACACTTTCTCCACTACATTGTAATGGAGAGCATTAATGCATCCTGCCAATCACCACATCTTACACTTATGTCCTAGATCCCATCTCCAAATGTCTTCTGAGCCCTCTCATTTGCCCTTCCCATCCCTCTTTTTTCCACTTCTACCTCACTTTTGTATCCTTCAAAAAAACTTCTTGAAAGTGTTAATTCTCTGACTTGACTTTCTCACATTCCAACCTCTTTCATCCATTCTAATCTTGCTCCCTTCTCTGCTGAATCTTGTTGTGTTCACAAGTGACCTAGTTACTGAATCTAATCCATACGTTTTAGTCCTCATTCTTCATTAATTGTGTATTGTACATGTCAGTTGCCTACTTAGTATCTCTTACTCCTTTCTTCCTTCCTAACAGGATTCTAGTTAATCTGGGCAAATAACCCATCACCACCTAGACAGGTGCCTTAGGAGATGTCAATCCTACACTCAGCACCATTGGAATTAGTCAATTAGTGTACCTGATTCCCCTTCTATTGCACATGCAGAAATGAGCAAGTGTCACAATTGTAGTGAACAGAACATAAGGAGATGTTAGTAGGTTAAAAAAATGTATTTTTTCAAGGGATGCATACTCATATAACTATATTTTCCACTGTCAAGAGGGGAGTCAAACTTAAGAAAATTTATACTGTGGATGGCAAAGAAAAGAGCCATAAAAATTATGCTCCTTTACATCCTTATTGAGATGTTACATTAATAAACCCCAGTATGTTGATACCATTTGAATGTGTGTCCACACCTATATATCATATTGGAATGTGATCTCCAATGTTGGAGGTGGGGCTTAATGGAAGGTGACTGGAGCAGGGGAATGGTTTATCATGAATGGCTTAGCATCATCCCCCTTGGTACTGTCCTTGTGATAGTGAGTGAGCTTGTGAGACCTGGTCATTTAAAAGTATGAGGCATCTCCTCCCTCGCCCTCTTGCTTCTGCTCTGGCCACGTGATATGCCTCCTTCCTTTTCACCTTCTGCCATGATTGTAAGTTTCCTGAGGCCTCCCCAGAAGTTAAGCAGATGCCAGCATTATGCTTCCTGCAGAGCCTGTAAAACTGAACTATAGACCAATTAAACCCCTTTTCTTTATAAATTACCCAGCCTCAGGTATTTATTTATAGCAACATAAGAACTGATAAATATATGTGTGATCCAGTATGTTACTGTTGTTTATGACAATCTTAGTGCATCCAAGACCTCCTTCTCAGCAGCATTTGAGACTATCTCTATGACAGTTCCCTGATATTCCTCCTATCTCTTTAGCTACTTCTCCACATTCTATTTTGTGTAATCCCACTCCTTTTTCTGACCCCAAATTTGTGTGGTCCTGAGGCCTCATCTCCCACTCTTCAACAGAACTGGTCTATTGTCATTTACTTAAAATGGATAAGGTTTGTCTTCCTTAAGTTCCCTACACATGCTGATATTTTGCCACAAGGTTTCTTTCAAAGTCTGTCTGTCTGCATAGATTCTATTCATTCTTCAGGTCATATCTTAAATATCATGTCATCTGAACAGCTTTTATTTTACCCCCTAGTCTATTTCAGCCCTGCTATAATTCCTCATAGTTTCCTCTGCTTTTTTAAATTAGCACTTGACACAATTTATTTTTTAATATCTTGATAACATCAGTAACAACACTTTTTTAAATGGAGGAAAAAATAAAAATTACACAATATTACAGAAAAATATAGATGTAAATATTGGACAGCATAATGATAAATAAAATATATTTATATATTGAAATAAACATCATCTAGTTTTATATTGAAGAATAAATAGGTGGTTCAATATCATGAAGTTAATAATATCTATAGTGTAACTGAGAAGAAATGATAATATTCCTTGAATCTAGTCAGTCATATATGAATTCAGTAACATTTCTTTGATTGATGTAACATTTCTCATCAAAGAAAAGTAAATCCTATTCATGTAGTCTTTCTAAATTAATTTTTAGGTTTAATGCAATTCTGGCTAACATGTCAACTACATTTTTAAAATATATTTACAGGTAATGTCTGCAATTATTTTTCTAAAAATGTCACTTGTAAATAATGTTCCTTAAATAATTGTCCAAAAATGATGTTCTAAAGTATGTCTAATAGAGTAAATAATCTAGAATATAGAGAACAATTTTGAAAATAAAGTACAATGAAGCAATATTCAGTCATTATTAAAAGGCATTATAAAATTAAGATTATTAAAATTAGTATGCAGGGGGACTAGATAATTGACAGACAGATCAACAGAACTGTTTGAGGACCCAAGAAGTAGACAAAAGGTATTTATATGTGTAGAAATATATATCTATTCATATACACACACACACATAGCAACATATGCATATCATCTTAGAAAAATTATTTTGTAAAAATCATGTAGCAATTTTTTAAGTTAATGTTGTATGGTAAAATATATATTAAGGAGATTCTATATCTTAATGATATTGAATATTAATAAATATTATTAATATAAAATAATTATAGTTGACTATTTTAGAAATAAAGTAATATTACCAAAGGTTGAAATTTAAAATGAAGTCATTGAGAATACTACAACTATATTGAAAGAGAACACCATGAAGTAAAGTAAAACAAATGGCAAATAGACAAAATATGTAAAATATATATGTAAAAGACATAATATAGTAAAATGTTATTTCAAACTAGGAACAGAAAGACAACATTCATACGCCAGCCTAGTTTTCTCCTGCATTCCCAGTTGTGTGTCCTCAATCCTCTCAGCTAGCCTTCTATTCACCCTACATTGATAATTGAAGAGATGTATTACATCATAATGTTAAAAGCACAAATTCTTAGGTCCAACAGACCTGAATTCCACTCGTACTGCCATTCTTCATAGCTTTCTGAATTTGGGTAGACTACTTGGCATCAATGATCCCACATTTGTAATGCAGGGAAGAAGCACATATTTTATAGGATTTTTGTGAAGAATAGAGGATTTATTCTTGAGTAAAGCACTGTGAGTTTTACTCTAGTTCCTAGTACATAGTAAGGGCAATATTTTAGTACACACATAAACAACAAAATTAAAATACAGCATTAGTATAAAAAATGGAAATTCTATGTTTTAAATTTTAACAGGATTATTGAAGATCATTAGCTAAATCTGGTAAGACATAAAGGAAGCATAAAACCCAATAAGAAAGAAACAAGCCAAAATTAACACCAAATAGATCTGATATGATGATAAATGTGAATGTGTTAAACTTTCCAATACAAAATTTTCAGAGAGTATGTGAAATCATTAACATGGCTACTTGTCTGCAGGGATAACACGAAAGATGTGCCCTGTGTATTATTATCAAAATTAGAATTTAAAAATATGTATATGTGAGAGGAGCTCTTTTGGAAATGAATGAAGTGCCAAGTGGAACCACTTCTAATTTTCAGTCATGATGGCAGATGGTTTAAAATTATGGACATTGGACTGGGCGCAGTGGCTCACGCCTGTAATCCCAGCACTTTGGGAGGCCGAGGCGGGTGGATCAGGCGGACAGGAGATCGAGATCATCCTGGCTAACATGGCGAAACTCCGTTTCTACTAAAAATACAAAAAATTAGCCGGGCGTGGTGGCAGGCGCCTGTAGTCCCAGCTACTCAGGAGGCTGAGGCAGGAGAATAGCATGAACCTGGGAGGCAGAGCTTGCAGTGAGCCAAGATTGCACCATTGCACTCCAGCCTGGGAGACAGAGGGAGACTCCTTCTCAAAAAAAAAAAAAAAAAAAAAAAAGACATTAAATTGCCAGATCAATTTGACAATGTCAAAAATTAACAAAAATTATATTGTCTTATTTATTGAGTATACTATTTTCCTTTTTATGAACAAAGCCCCTGGAAAACTCATTGATACGGTTTGGCTCTGTGCCCGCACTCAAATCTCACCTTGAATTGTAATCCCTATACTCCTCACGTGTCAAAGGTGGGGCCAGGTGGGGGTAGTTGAATCATGGAGATGGATTCCCTCATGCTATTTTTGTGATAATAAGTTTGTCTCATAAGATCTGATGGTTTTATACGTGCCTTGCATCCCCTGCTTGCACTCATTCTTTCTCCTGTCGCTCTGTGAAGAGGTGCCTTCTGCCATGTTTGTAAGTTCCCTGAGGCCTCCTCAGCCATGCAGAACTGCGAGTCAATGAAGTCCCTTTTCTTTATAAAACTTGGGTATTTCTTCATAGCAGTGCGATAAATGGACTAATGTACTCACTATGTGGTGAGTCCTAGTAAATTTGTTCTTGACAATTTTCACTTATTTTCAGAAGTTAAGTTTTCAAGAAGTTATGTTTGCCAGGTGAAATGATAAAGGGTTTCCTTCACATTAAAGAAGTTTGAATTAAAAATATGCAAGTGTAGTAACCTGACTGGTTCCTATATCCTTTTGGCCTCCACATAACGAGATTGAACAAGCTATCCCAGTACTGCAGCAAAGGTTAAAGAACTCAGAGACAACTATATGAGGGAGGAAAAAACTTCTCATTAGAAGAGAGTTACCGTTGGATCAAAAAGGCTTTGCAAGTTCCCTGGGGTAAATGCCTTAATTAGCAAGGTCACACACTCTGGAGTATATTTATTTATTTTCTTTTGCAGTTATTTTATTGTTATAATAGCAACCCATATTGGAGACTTTTCTAGACATTCTTTTCTCTCTATACTTTATTTTATTCATTAGCCTCTTCAAATTTTCATGCGATCTTTTAAATTGATGTGATTTGTCACTGCTCCCTTTTCTTTCTAATATCTTTTTCTCCCAATTCTATATTTATTTGCTCATTCTTTCAAAAATTTATAATGGAGTCAAGACCCCTTATTGTGTCTCTTCTCCAGAAATACATTTTTCTCTAACTGGGTAGAAAAGCTCCAAAAAACAACCTTTTTGTTTCAAGGTTTTTTTTTTCTTCTAATTTCTATATAATTTTCTCTAGTCATATAATATTTGTTCTTAATTGTTCAAATAGTGTTATACAGTCCACCTATAGGAACTGTGAATTAATATATTTTAAAATTAATTTTGATTTTCAAGTAAATTATTATTTTCATACTGTCAGACTATAGAAACTTGCTTTATTTCTCTTTTGGGACCCTCACTTTTGGGCAGGTTTACTGAATAAATTAATAACCTAATCTTTGTCATATAAAGTATTCAGTATGTACTAGAGTAAAATAAATCTCTGTGACTTTAAAGCTTCAATATTTTCTTCTCCATGAAACTTTCAATATGCAAAACTATCTAGATTAAATGTGAAATCATATTTTCCCCCAATAAATGCTCTTTTTTTCATATAAAGGTGGAAAGTCAACATAAAAAGTGTATTAATTCCTCTTTCTTTAAATGCTTTTAGTAAATAGTTCTCTGTCCAAAAATGAGAAAATGTGGAATATTAATTCTAACCCCAGACTAAATCACTCACCAGTTAAGAGTATCTGTTTCTAAATTATTTTAATCATGTTGAAACTGCAAATAAAAATATGTGTGGTATTTTAAAGAATCACAAGCACTTTGAGATTTATGAAATGAGGGCACTTTGGCCATTTTTCCATTCAGCTGTTGCAACCATGAGAGTTATTGATGGATTAACGGTATGTGTAAGTGGCAGCGATATAAGTAGGTGGAAAGTTTCAGAAGTCTGGAATGTGTAAGTTTTATGTCAAGTGACTTTGAAATGTAGAATTCTTGCAGTTCACTTACAGCAACATGAAATAGCTATTCACTTAGGTTCCACTTTTAGCCTCTGTAATTGGTTCACTGAAAAACAATAATACACCAAAATTCTATTGGAGCAATTTTTCTATAGCAACAAGGCTTGCTTTTATTACCTGTGCATTTTGGTGTAGTTTTTAGCAGAGTCAGGTAATTCCCAAAGAGGTTTGTATGTTTCCATTGAATTTTTTAAAGTAATGAGTTTTCAGCATATAAATGAAAGATAGAAGGTTAATTTTGCAGTGGAAGTTTCAGGAACCAATAGACCACATTTGTAATGCATTCCAGCAGACAGGGACTTGCCACATTTGTTTGATAGGATCCTAGTGATTACTTCCATCAGTGGTTAATTAGCAGGGGATACAATTTCAGTATGTTCTGAAATGTAAACTGCTACTTAAATGTTTCACCCATTTTACAACTAATATTCAAAATCATGGCAGCTGGTCAGTGAGTCCCTCATTGTTCCCTGCCACTCACTATGCTGTGTGGGACTACCTGATAGTTAGGATAAAACAGATGGCTTTTTGGTCTTTAGTTACCCAAGCAGATAAAATTACTTAAAAACATTATATTGTTAAAAGGTCCATATAAAGAAGAAATGTATAAGTATTCTAAAAATGGCAAGATCCTCCTTGCAATAAAATATGTGTAAGTCACAGCACACGGTATAGAATCTTTGACACACATTGCTCAGAGCTTCATGTAGGAAACTTGAGCAAGTTAATATGTAGCAGAGTGCTGCCTGAGAGCTTTCTGTGTGAATGACCACATGTTGAAGTATCTACCAAATCACCATGCCATGTTGAAGCAGCCCTCAAATCACTATGCCATTGCTTCTCTGAACTGTGGTTCTACTAATAAATGAAAGTTTCCTTTGACAGCTTTAGAAAAATAATATATTGTCTCAATAAATCTTATTTGGGAAAGCATGGTGGACGAGCTCTAGGATAATACCCATGATCCACACTTCTTGGTGTTCAAATGCTTGTATAGTTCCCTTATCCTAAATCTAGACATGGCCCATTGCTTGTCTCTAACCTACAGAACACGGCAAAAGTGAGGTTATATGGTAATTAGGCATACATAATTATGCACATGCTATTGCAGTGCTTGCCCTCCTGGAGTCTCTCTTTGCTGAATGTGACGCAGCAAGTGGAGTTTTTGGGAAACTTCATGTGGCAAGAAACTGTGAGCACCTCTAAAAAGCAGAGCAGCATTTGACTGACAGCCTCGAAGAACCTGGAGCCCTCAGTTTTACACAAGCAAGAAACTGAATTCCTATAAAAATTGAGTAAACTTGAAAGTGGATCCTTTCCCCTAGTTAAGCCTCAGATGAGACCATATTCCTGGCCAATGTATTGCTATAGCATTGTAGAGGACACAGCTAAGTTGTGCCAGGACACCTGATTCATACGATCTGTAAGATGATGAACACCTCATGTTGTTTTAGGCCATTGAATTTGTGTTGATATTGTCACACAACAATTAATACATGAAGACACAGCTTATACCTGGATATTTACTTTTTGACACTTATGCCAATAAAAAACCCAGGACAGACACATAGGAGAAACTCAATAGAAGGTGTTTTTAATTTAGTATCATATGGTTTCAACCAACATCACAATGAAATCTATTGATTTTTAGAGGTCTTCATTTAGGGACTATTTTACTGATCCATTTCTCTAAGTAAAAGGTATGAGGTCACAACATACGTAATAGCCAATGGGCCAAATTTGATATGCAGACATGCTCTGTGTCTGGACTACGTGGTTTTTTTTTTTTTTTTTTTTAATTGATACATTTAGCCATAAGAAGACAACTTTGCTATATTCATGTAAAGTCTAAATTTCTGGGATATAATGAAACATCTGGCACCACTATGTTTATACTCTTTTTCGAAACAAGCAACAGAAGTTGAGAAGTAGCAACTCTCTTAAACCAAGATGCCTATTGTCCAATTCAGCTCAGTCCAAACCACTTTCCGTTGTTTTCCACACCGAGGCCAAATATCAGTAGTCGTTTGTTATTCTCCAGCCATTCATTTAACTATTGGCCCATTTAACAAATTTACATAATTCTTTTACCCTATTCTAATATTTCTAAGTATTAAATTTAAATTATGTCACCAACAGGTATCACATATGGACTATATTTATTTAGAGTTATTTCTCTTGGAAATCAGTTACTGAGATAAATCATCTTTGACCTTCATTAAAATAACCATCTTCAAGGGACCCAAGGGTTAACTGTAAGTCAAAAGTGTATCCAGAATTGTGTCGTATGGTGCCAATTTACTGCAATCTGGCATCCCCTTTTATTCATTAATGTGTCCTGGTTCAGATGTTGAATTATTCAGTCAACTGGTTGAGTATTGCCAAATACAGATCATGTATAAAATGACCCAAATTCCCCAGTGTCACACAAATAAGTTGGTAAGATTCAGTTGATTCTGAATCTGGATCATCTGGACAAGATGATATTTCTTAGGCTTGGTCACACATCTGTGATCAGTAAGAGATTGGTTATGAGGCTCATCTGATGTTAGCTGAATTCAATCAGATGCCCAGGGGCTGGAGGACTACTGGTTGATGTAGGATGGCTTTGGTTGGGATCACTGGAGTGACTCAGTTCTATTTGCTGTGAGCTAACCCAGGTATATTCTCCTGGTTTTGGCAGAGAAGCAAGACTGAGCAAGTTCAATCACACAGATCCTCTTCAAGTTCCTGCTTTGTCACATCTGCTAGGGTCTCATTGGCCAAAATAAACCTCATGGTAGAGTTCACAATGAGAACTGGAGGTCAATAAAAGTTACTTTGCAAAAGATATGATTACAGAGTAGATGAAGAATTGGGACTGTTAATACAATCAATCTGTCACAGACGTTACCCTATGTTTATCGGCTTTTTCAATATGGGAACAATAACTTTAATTAAAATATTCACATGGAGAACACATGTCTAGATAATTTCATGAAATATTCTGGTTTTACAAAATGTTAGAACTCCTTAAAGTCAATGGAATGGATTAACCTAGAATGGTTGAAATAAAAATATCACATAGAATTTACTCTGCCTTAACTAAATTTACGTGTTATGCAGTTTGTTTCCAATGATTATTTCAAATCCAGATTCATTACTTACTAGCTAAAATTTATTAATTCAAAATGATTAAGAAATTTTCCTCTGTCAACATTTTATATTGATCTACTTTTGTGTTATCCATTTACTTCCCATCTTATGTACTGTACCAGGAATAACAATTGTATGTGTATGGTGTGTGTATTTGTTTGTATTTTGTGTCACAAACCTTTTAGAACATGTGTAATTCTGAAGTCTTATTTAAAACCGCAAAAACAAAGAACAATTTTAAAAGGTCTCATTAACACGAGTTTCCTAAGCTGCTTCAAAATAAAGGATTTCAAATTCAGAAGATTCTGCATGTCATATCCTTCCCTTGACAGTCCATACAATGCATATTATTATATTCAAAAAACCAAGAAGCCTCATAAAAGAAATAAATCTTAAATTTTGATAAAATTACTATTTTACTACTTTATTTGCCTAATCATTTTTATGATGAACTTATATATAGCCTGAACATTTTGAATTTTGTATTTTGTAGTAGGATATGTGGTCAAAAATGTTTACTTTATGAACTCTTTAGAAATTGCATTGACACTAGTGGTTCTCTCCAATTCCCTGCTAAATACCTATGTATGTTTTCTATATTCTATAGTTTAATATTTATATGGCCCTAAAATTTAGTGTCTCTCTAAATCTCATACACATTCACACATTCTCTCTCTCTCTCTCTCTCTCTCTCTCTCTCTCTCTCTGTTTCCCCATTGTATCTGATTTCCAACTCAAAAATATTCTGGTTCCATATGAACTTTAAAGCAGTTTTTTTCCAATTCTGTGAAGAAACTCATTGGTAGCTTGATGGGGATGGCATTGAATCTATAAATTACCTTGAGCAGTATGGCCATTTTCACGATATTGATTCTTCCTATCCATAAGCATGGTATGTTCTTCCATTTGTTTGTGTCCTCTTTTATTTCACTGAGCAGTGGTTTGTAGTTCTCCTTGAAGAGGTCCTTTACATCCCTTGTAAGTTGGATTCCTAGGTATTTCATTCTCTTTGAAGCAATTGTGAATGGAAGTTCATTCATGATTTGGCTCTCTGTTTGTCTGTTACTGGTGTATAAGAATGCTTGTGATTTTTGCACATTAATTTTGTATCCTGAGACTTTCATATGGAACCAAAAAAGAGCTCACATTGCCAAGACAATCCTAAGTCAAAAGAACAAAGCTGGAGGCATCACGCTACCTGACTTCAAACTATACTACAAGGCTACAGTAACCAAAACAGCATGGTCCTGGTACCAAGACAGAGATATAGACCAATGGAACAGAACAGAGTCCTCGGAAATAATACCACACATCTACAGCCATCTGATCTTTGACAAACCTCAGAAAAACAAGAAATGGGGAAAGGATTCCCTATTTAATAAATGGTGCTGGGAAAATTGGCTAGCCATAAGTAGAAAGCTGAAACTGGATCCTTTCCTTACTCCTTATATGAAAATTAATTCAAGATGGATTAGAGACTTAAATGTTAGACCTAATACCATAAAAACCCTAGAAGAAAACCTAGGTAATATCATTCAGGACATAGGCATGGGCAAGGACTTCATGTCTAAAACACCAAAAGCAACGGCAACAAAAGCCAAAATTGACAAATGGGATCTAATTAAACTAAAGAGCTTCTGCACAGCAAAAGAAACTACCATCAGAGTGAACAGGCAACCTACAGAATGGGAGAAAATTTTTGCAATCTACTCATCTGACAAAGGGCTAATATCCAGAACCTACAAAGAACTCAAACAAATTTACAAGAAAAAAACAAACAACCCCATCAAAAAGTGGGCAAAGGATATGAATAGACATTTCTCAAAAGAAGACATTCATACAGCCAACAGACACATGAAAAAATGCTCATCATCATTGGCCATCAGAGAAATGCAAATCAAAACCACAATGAGATACCATCTCACACCAGTTAGAATGGCGATCATTAAAAAGTCAGGAAACAACAGGTGCTGGAGAGGATGTGGAGAAATAGGAACACTTTTACACTGTTGGTGGGATTGTAAACTAGTTCAACCATTATGGAAAAGAGTATGGAGATTCCTCAAGGATCTAGAACTAGAAGTACCATATGACCCAGCCATCCCATTACTGGGTATATACCCAAAGGATTATAAATCATGCTGCTATAAAGACACATGCACACGTATGTTTATTGCGGCACTATTCACAATAGCAAGGACTTGGAATCAACCCAAATGTCCATCAGTGACAGACTGGATTAAGAAAATGTGGCACATATACACCATGGAATACTATGCAGCCATAAAAAAGGATGAGTTTGTATCCTTTGTAGGGACATGGATGCAGCTGGAAACCATCATTCTCAGCAAACTATCGCAAGAACAGAAAACCAAACACCGCATGTTCTCACTCATAGGTGGGAACTGAACAATGAGATCACTTGGACTCGGCAAGGGGAACATCATACACCAGAGCCTATCATGGGGAGGGGGGAGGGGAGAGGGATTGCATTGGGAGTTATACCTGATGTAAATGACGAGTTGATGGAATGCCTGTGTCACGTCAAAACAGTCAACTTAGAGAGGAGTCCCACTGGCAAAAATTGGGACAATTTAAACATTAAAAACAACAATATTTGCACCAGATTGAAACTCACCAAATGTTTTTAATTCATGAATTAATAGTAATATAATAAATACTCAGTCACTTTTAGTTAATGATTTTAAAAGGCAATTGTTTATATTAAACACTAGAAAATCAAAGGCAAGTTATATAGGCAAATTCAATGAAACAGAGTTGTTTGTTAGAAAAGATCAGTGACACTGACAAACCTCTATCAAGAATTGACAAAGAAAATGTTACGGAAGACAAAAATTACAAATGTCAAAAATTAAACGGAGGATATCACTAAAGAAACCTGGAGATACCAAAAGGATAGTAAATAAATGCTTTGAACAACTCTATACCAACAAATTTGATAACAGATGAAATGGAACAATTTACTGAGAAACTTGAACCACTCCACTTCATCCAATATAAAATAGATAACTTGAGTAATGCTACAACTGAAAAAAAAATCCTTTTTAGAAACTTCTCTTTCTCTTGTTTAAAATAATATTCCATGTCCATATGGTTTCACTGTATAATTCTATCAGACATTCAACGAATGAACACCAATTCTCTTTGAGAAAATAGAAGGGAACATTTTACATTTAATGTTTAAAGCTGGTGTTACCCTGATAGCAAATTCAGACAAAGACAATATTATCAAAAGGAGAAGACTACACCAATATCCCTCTCTAATACAGAGGCAAAAAGTTTTAACAAATTATCAACATACAGAATTTAGCAACCTTTTAAAAGAATTATATACCAAGATCAAGTGGACTTCATTGGAGGAATTTAAAGCTGGTTTAATATTTTAAAAATCAATATAACAAATTATATTTATAGTGTAAACAAGAAGAATCAGATGACTATATCAATCCATACAGAAAAATCATTTGACAAAATTCAACATTTTTTCTTGTGAAAAACTTTCAGGAAAACAGAAATAGAAGAGAACCCTTCAACTTGATAAAGAACATACACAAAACCTACAGTTAATTTATATTTAATTGTAAAAGGCTAAATGCTTCTCCCATAGGATTGAGCCCAAGGAATAATGCCTTCTTTCAACATTTGTACCCATCATAATGCTAGAAGTTTTAGCCAGAGCAATAAGGCAAGAAGGAGGTCTACAGATCAGAAAGCAAGAAATACAACTGGCCCTGTTTGCGGATGACATGATTTTTTATTCTCTACATAGAAAGTCTTTACATATCTACAAAAAACAAACAAACAAACAAACAAACAAACAAACAAAAAAAACCCAAAAATCTATGAGAAGTAACATATGAGTTTGACAGAGCCACAGAATCCAAGATAAACATATAAAAATAACTATATTTCTATATATTAGAAATGAACTTGTGAATACCCAAATTAAATATATGTTTTTTAAATTCTCTACACTACAATTTTGTTTTTCAGTTCTCTGAACTACAATTCCTGAAAAATACAATATTTAGATATAAATCTACCAAAATGTGTATAGTACTTGTATGCTAGCAACTACAATATACTGATGAAAAAAGATTTAAAAATCCAAATAGATAGAAAGACACATAGTGTTCATAAATTAGAAGATTCAGTGTAGTAGAGATTTCAGTTCTAGATACAGGTATGGTTGTTCTAAAATTAATATGAAAAGATAAAGAAACTAGAATAGTTAAATCAATTCTGTGAAAGAAAAATAAAGTAATAAAGAATCAGTCCGTCTGATTTTAAACTTCTTATATACCTATGTATCAAAACTGTAATTACTAAAGAGATAGACACATAAAGTAATGGAGCAAAATTAAGGACTCAGTAATATATACCCATACAAATATGACTAACTGAAATTTGACAAAGGTACAAAAACAATTCAATGGAAGAATTATCCTTTTTATAAATGATCCTGGGACTAGTGGGAATTTATAAGCCAAAAAAAAAAAGAGAAATCTTGACCTAATTCAAAAATGTACTCAAAGCAAATCATGGACTTAAATATGATATGTAAAATTACAAATCTTTAAACAAAAAAATAGGGGAAAATCTTCAGGATCTAGGGTTAGGCAAACATTTCTTAGCCCGTGACCCATAAGAAAATTCCTAAATTAGAATGAATCAACATTAAAAACTTACTTTGTGTAAGGTTCTTTTAAGGGGATGAAAAGAGGGCTACACTCTGGGAGAAAATATTTGTGAAGCATATATACAAAATATGATGAATATCTAGAATATATAAGGAATTCTTAAAATTTGAATAATGAAGTAAAAATTCAATTAGAAAATGGATAAAAGCAAAGAAAAGAGACTTCATGATGATTATACATAGCTGGAAATAAGCAAATATGTTCAACATCATCGGTTATGAGGAGAATGCAGATGAAAACCAAAATGAGGTATCACTATATTACTATTAAAATAACTGAAATAAAAAAGAAATAATGAAATAGCCAAATGTTGGGAAGAATGTAGAGAAACTGTATCATTTTTATATTGCTGGTAGAAATATAAAATGGCTCAGATATTCTGAAAAGCGTTTTGGTAGTTTCTTTAAAAATTAGCAGGTGACTACCATATGATCCAATAACTGCACTCCTGGGCATTGATTCCATAGAAATAAAAACTAAATTTCCCACAAAAGCATGTGCACACATGTTCATAGCAGCTTTATTTGTAATAGCCCAAGCTGGAAAATAACACAGGGGTCCTTCAATGAATAAATTATTAAACAATATCCATACCACAGAATACTACTCAGCAATAAAAGAGGAACAAATTATTCATTCACACAACAAACGCGATGAATCATCAGAGAATTATGTTGACTCAAAATAGCCAATACAAAAAGATTACTTACTTTATCATTTAATTTATACAGTATTTTGTAAATAACAAAATTATAGAACCTATTAGTGGTTGCCAGAAGTTAAAGATGGGGAGGCCTTGGGGCACAGATGGGGGTAGGAGGAAAACTGATGTGGTTTTAAAAAGACAATATGGGGGATTATTGAGGTGATGGAAATATTCTGTATCTTTATTGTATCAAGGTCAGGATTATGATTGTGGTATTATATTATAGTTTTGCAAGATGTTACCATTGGGGGAAACTGGATAAGGGGTGCACAGCATCTCTCTGTTATTTCTTACAACTGCATGTGAATCTATCATTATCATAAAAATAATTTAATTAAAAAAAGAACACTCAGACAACAAAGGACTTTTAGAGCAGTGAAGCTACTCTTTATGATACCCTAATGCTGGATATTTGTCATTTTTCATTTGTCCAAACCCAGAGAATATACAACAGCAAGAGTGATCCCTCACGTGAACTTTGGACTTTGGGTGACAACCATTTGTCAGTGTAGGTTTATCAATTGTAAAGAATGTACCAATCTGGTGAAGGATGTTGATAATGAAGGAGGCTATGCATGGGTTCAAAGAGGAATTATGTGGGAAACCTCTGTACTTTCTCTCAATTTTATTGTGAATTTAAAGCCACACTAAAAAATATAAAGTCAATTTAAAATGTCCAACTACTAAATGAAAAACAAAATTAGAAATTCATAATTATTCAACTTCCAATGAATGAACAGATATTGTAATTAACATCAGTAGCTGCAAAAGGACAAAAAAAAGAGAGACAACAGATACAATATGCCCCCTATAGCCTTGACAATCACCATTTATAGTCACACCAAAGGGAGCACCTCCAAGTTTAATTAACCCTTGGATTCAGACTGGATTATGTGAATATAGATGGATATTAGGGGAAATTTGACCAAACACGAATTAAGTAAAATCTTTAAAATCAAGATACATTGCAAACTTTAAATTTTGAATATATTTATGTCGTGTATGTATATTCCATAAGACTAATGGATTAATTTAACTTTATAAGGTGACTCATTTAACAAATTATTGAAATACAAATTTGAAGTTATTAAGTGAGAAATTAAAAAAAAGAAAAGTACTTTTGTTGGTTCTCAAACAGACAACATTTGCTGAGATTTCACTGTGCCCTCAGTAGAGTACCAGACATGGTGTGGAATGCAGAGAAGTTTAGACCACAGTTCCTGCCCATAAGGATATTACAATCTAGTTGAGAAGACAAGAGCAACATTCAAAAGACAGAGTTGATTAATACAAAACAGCAACATATTCAACAATACATTTTATTGTATTGATAGAAAACAATAGAATTTAGAGGACAACTCCTTACCAGGCACTGGTATTCCTGGTCTTGACAAAGAAGCTTTTAAGAAGATGAACATATTAAACAAAGCCTTGAGAGATTGTTAGACATTGTCTGAAAAGAGATACAAAAGAAAAGTCAAGATGAGGTATATGAAGAAAGCCAAGAAAACAGCGATTGGCAGGATGAGTGTAGTTTTTGGAGAGGAAACGAGAAGAGGGAAAACAGATAAGCAAAAGATTGATTAAGGGAGAAATGAAAAGCCAGACAGGAAGAGTGAGGAAGGGGAGATTCTTTGATCAAGGAGGTTACCAGATAAAGCTGGCTTTGGATAAGTGATGGAGAGATCAGATCTAGAAAAACAATTAGGAAATGATCAAGAATAAGTCATGAGGTAGGGAGCTGAGCTAAGCTAAACTAAGACACTGATGGAGAAAATGGAAAGTCAAAGTTATTCACATAGAGGAGTTATTTGAAGGAAAGCCAAGACTTTTCAGTGTAATGTATCTTCAGAAAAACATATACGTCAAACATTAGCCACAGTTGGGACCTCAAAATAACAAAACAAAACAGATAACCAATGACAGTAAGAATGACAATGTGTTTAATGATTCATATATTTCACCACCTAATTCACTCAACCTAAAGAATCAGTTCTTATATTACCTGTATGAGAGTCGATGAAAAAAAAGGCTCCATAATGGAAATTTTAAAATAGTTTGATAAATGAAAGATTTGAATCACATAAAAATAGCAAATTCAAAGTTCTAGTTTCTGGTTCAGTGGAATGACTTGCAGTTTACGGTCTAGCCCCTTGCACTCTCTCATGTCTTAAATACCTTGCAAGAACTATTCCTAGAGCAGGATTTTATGAGACTCTACTCCAGTGTGTTCTCACTACAGGATTCAGGCTAAAGGAAGGGGCTCTAGCTGGAACATGCTGTTCTTGTGACAAATGAAAAAAGGAAGAGAATTGGTAAAAACATGTTATGGATATATGTATTTTCAATAATAGTCCATTGACCAAGTCACATGACCAGAGCGGCCAATGATCCAAAGAAACGTATTGCTCCCCAGGAAGGCACCGCAAATCACACAGCACAGGGCAGAGAGAAAAGATGTCCTATTAAAGAAAATGGAGCATAAAACTGGGAACAATAATATATATCCACAATATCTTTTTAAATAACAATAGTGTTCCCTGTCTCCTTCCCACTTTTCTTTCCCCTTTCTGCTACTTTCTTTCTTATCTGACAGTGGAGTAGTATAAGAAACATCATGTTTCAATGTTGTTCAAATATGAGTGATGTAAAATACAATTGTACAGAAGTTATAACTGAAATTCTGCCACTGATTGAATTACTTGTATTATAATACTATTGAAATATTTGTAATATGAAATCAGTATAATTTTATTGTGCTTTTATTTGTTTTACAGCCATGAAAAAGGAGAAAAATATACATTATGTACAGATATATCTCATTTTATTTAACTTTGCTTTACTGCACTTCACAGATAATGTCATCCTTACAAACTCAAGCTTTGTGGCAGCCTTGCACGGAGCAAGATTTCCAACAGCTTGTGCTTATTTTTGTGGTTCTGTGTCACATTTTTGTAATTCTCACAGTATTTCAAACTTTGTTATTATTAATATTATATTTGGTATGATGATCATAAAGAGTGATCGTTGATGTTACTACTGTAATTATTTTGAGGCACCATGAATCAAACCCATATAACATGGCAAACTTAATGGCTAATATGTGTGTTCCAACTAGTCCACTTCCACTGATCAATCATTCTATATGTCTCTCCTTATCCTCACACTTCTCTATTCCTTGAGTCACAACAACACTGAAATCAGGCCAATTAATAAATCTGCAATGACCTCTATGTGTTCAAGTGAAAGAAACAGTCTCAAATCTGTAACTTTAAATCAAAAGCTAAAAATGATTAAGCTTAGTAAGGAAGGCATATTGAAAACTCAGATAAGTCAAGAGCTATGCCTCTTGTGCCAAACAGCACAAGAGTAAATCCAAAGAAAAAGTTATTGAAGGATATTACAAAGTGCTACTCAAGTGAAAACATGAGTGATAAGGAAGTAAAATAGCCTTATTTCTGATATGGAGAAAGTTTGAGTGGTCTGGATAAAAGATGAAATCAGCCACAACATTTCTTTAGGCCAAAGCCAAATTCAGAGCAGGACCATAACTCTCTTTAATTCTATGAAAGCTGAGACAGGTGAGGAGGCTACAGATGAAAAGTTGAAAGCTAGCAGAGATTTGTTCATGAAGTTTAAAAAAGAAGCCATCTCCATACCAACAAAGTTCAAGTTGAAGAAGCAAATACTCATGTAGAAGCTGAAGCAAATCAACCAGAGGACTTAGCTAAGATGATCAGTGAAGGTGGCTGCACTAAACAACAGATTTTCGATGAAGACACAACAGCCTTCCATTGGGAGAAGAAGCCATCTAGGACATCCATAGCCAGGGAAGATAAGTCAATGCCTGGATTCAAAGTTTGAAAGGACAGGCTAACTAACTCTCTTGTTGAGAGCTAATGCACCAGGTCACTTTAAAGTTAATAATCATTGACCATTCCAAAAGTTCTGGGTCCCTTAAGAATTATGGTAAATATACTCTACTGTGCTGTACATATGAACAACAAAGCTTTGATGACAACACATCTGTTTAGAACATGGTTTACTAGATATTTTAAGCCAGTGTTGAGACCTAGTGCTCAGTAAAAAGATTCCTTTCAAAATATTACTCATTGACGATGTGCTGGTCACACAAGACCACTGATGGAGATGCACAAGAAGACGAATGTTGTTTGCATATCTGCCAACAAAACATCAAATCTGTAGCCCAAGTATCAAGGCGTTATTATGACTTTTCATTTTTATTATCTAGGAAATATATTTCACAAGGCAATAGCTGCCACAGATAATGAATGATTCCTGTGCTAGATCTTGGGGGCATAAATTGAAAACCTTATGGAAAACATTCACCATCTGAAAATACAAATGCTATTAAGAACATTCATGGTTCATGGGAGGAGGTCAAAGTATCAACATTATCAGGAGTTTTGAAGAAGTCGGTTACAATCCTCACGAATGACTTAGAGAGGTTCAAGACTTCAGTGGAGGAAGTAACTGTGAATGTGGTGAAAACAGTAAAAGAAGTATCATTAGAATTGGAGCCTTAAGATGTGACTGAATTGCTGCAATCTCATCATGGATAAGGAGTTGCTTCTTACGGATGAGAAAAGAAAGTGATTTCTTAAGATGGATTTTACTTCCGGTGAAAATGCTGTGAAGATTGTTGAAAGGACAACAAATGATTTATTATATTACATAAACTTGGTAAAGCAGCAAGTATTTCAAACCCTGCAGTTTGAGATAATTGACTCCAATTTTGAAAGAAATTCTACCTCGGCTAAAGTGCCATCAAACAGCATTACATGCAACAGAGAGATCTTTTGTGATCAGAGTCAAGCAATGCTGAAAACTTCATTGCTGTTTAATTTTAGAAATTGCCACAGCCACCCCAACCTTTAGCCATCACCATCCTGATTAGTCAGCAGCCATCAAAACTGAGGCAGCACCCTCCGCCAGCAAAAGGATTGTGTGACCAAAAAATTGTGTGACTTGCTGTATTTCACGATTTGGTTTATTGCAATGTTCTAGAACTAAACCTACACTATCTCTGAGGTATGCCTGTATACAAAAAGTGCAAAACTTTAAAATTTTAACTTTAAATCATTAATTTGCTGTATTTGATACTATTTTTCATAAACTGCCTTGCCTTTCCAAAGCTAAACAATTGAAAGAAATATTATCTGGCCCAGTTCAAAGGATAGTAGTGTTTTGACTGTAATAATGTTAATGTAGAAAATGCCTATTTGCAATAATGTGTATCAAAAGACATTAATATATTTAATTTATCTTTGTATCCTCCATGCCATTTACTTTGTTTATGAGTCTCAACATCAGGTTTAAGAACAGTTTAAAATCTTTCCACACAGAGAAGTTTGGGTTCAGATGGCTACACTGTAAATTCTATGAAATATTTAAAGAATGTATAAATCTAAGTCTTCACAAGGTATTACAGATGATAGAGGAGAAGAGCACACTACCAAATGCAAACTGTGAGGCCAATGTTACCGTGATACCAAAGCTTGGGAAAAACATCACAGGAAAAGAGGACTACCTACCAATATCAATAAAAATATGTACTCCCAAAGTCCTCAACAAAATATAAGCACACCATATCCAGCAATCTGTAAACCAATTACACAGCATGATCTAATGGAACTTATTCTAGGAATATAATGTTGGTAGAACAATCAAAAATCAATTAATATTATATACCATATTAATAGAATAAAAAACAAAAACCACGTGATTATCTCAATAGATATAGAAAATGCATTGAAAATTGAAACATCTATGCATAATTAAAACTCCCAACAAATTCAAAGTAGAAAAGTGCTTCTTCAACTTATTTTTGTAACTTTTTAATTTTATTTTTATTTTTTGAGAGGGAGTCTTGCTCTGTCACCCAGGCTGGAGTGCAGTGGTGCTCTGTGCAAACTCCGCCTCCCGGATTTAAGCAATTCTCCCATCTCAGCTTCCCAAGTAGCTGGAACTACAGGCACCTGCCACCACGCCTGGCTAATTTTTGTATTTTTAGTAGAGACGAGGTTTCACCATATTGGTCAAGCTGGTCTTGAACTCCTGACCTCAGGTGATCCACCCACCTCGGCCTCCCAAATAGCTGGGATTACAGGTACAAGCCACCCTGCCTGGCCTAAAGGGTATCTTTAAAAAACCACAAGTAACATCAAAGTTAATATAGGAAGACAATATGTTTTTCCTACTATTTGGAGTATGGTGAACATCCCTGCTTTTGTCAATTCTATTAAACATTGTACTGGAGGTTGAAACCAGTGAAAAAGGCAAAAAGTGAGAGAAAGAGAGAAAAAGAAATAGAAATAGAGGTAGAGAGGCA
The DNA here is from genome assembly GCF_008728515.1 of Papio anubis. Taxonomy (NCBI): domain Eukaryota; kingdom Metazoa; phylum Chordata; class Mammalia; order Primates; family Cercopithecidae; genus Papio; species Papio anubis. The sequence goes on along the minus strand of NC_044978.1, from coordinate 167,317,381 downwards.
TTCAGGTTGGAAAGGAACAAGTAAAATGTGTTTATGATACTGATACTCTGAAAAATATTCTAAAGTTTTTGTGGGGGAGGAGGAGTGGCACTAGGACTATAAATCAGTTTAGCATATTGCAGGATACAAGATTAATGTACAAAAATCAATTTTTTCTCTATTGTAAGAATAAAAAACCTGATAAAGAAATAACGAAAGCAGTTCTTGTTATAATAGCATCAAAAATAATAAAATTCTTAGTTGTAATAAACAAATAATAACTCATACACTGAAAATTACAATACATAGCTGAAAGAAATTAGTGATAATCTAAAATAAATAAAAAGATAGTTCACTTTTGCATGTTGGAAGACTCACTATTGAAAAGAAATATTCCCCTCATACTGATCTGTAAATTCCATTCATTCTTTTTTCAAAATCCTTGTAGGCTTTTAGTTTGTAAAAATTGGTATGTGGATCTTAAATTTTCTATGAAAATTTAAAGAACCAAGCATAGCCATAAAACTTCTGAAAAAGAACCAAGTTAGAGAATGCACACTACTAACCAATTTGAAGACCTACTATAAAGCCATAATAATCAAGATAGTATATTGGCACAAAGACACATAGATTAATAAAACACAACTGTGAGTCCAATTGATTTTGAGACAATTGTAAATCCCTATGTCAAAAAGACTAAAGAGAAGGAGAAACAGAAGGAAAAAGAGAGGAACTGAGAATCTCAAGTCACATCATACACAAAAATGTTAACTCAAAATTGTTAGTTATCTAAATGTAAGAGCTAAAACTCTAAAACTTCTGAAATAAAATGTATGAGAAAATCTTCATGATCTTAGGTTGAACAATGAGTGTTAAGAATGGCAATAATCATTTAAAAATATGTATATTTCACTTCATCAAAACCATAAACTTGGCACCTCAAAAATTACAGAAAGTCCAGAGACTAAAAGAAAATATTTTAAGCCATATATTCAATAAAATGAATTATATCTGTAATATCAAGGACACTTTCAATTCAATAATAGATAAACAACACAATTAAAATAAGCAAATTCTTTAGATATTTTATTGAAGATTTTACTATCAAAGTCTAGTAAGTACATGAACAGTGCTACTAAAAAGTGTTAGCTATTAGAAAAATGCAATTTAAAACCACCATGAGATATAATTACACACAAATTAGATGAATATAATCAAGAAGACAGACAACAGAAGATTTGGCCAGAATATGGAAAAATTGAATCCTTCATACATTGCTGATTGGAATGTGAAATAATACAACCACTTTGGAAAACCATTTGGCAATATCTTAAACATAGTAGTTAACATTTCCATAAGACTCAGCTATTCCACCCCTAATAGTCTACCCAAAAGAAAAGAAAATCTATGTTCCCAAAAGATATGTATATACATGCTCATGGGAACATTTTTTTTATAATAGTTAAAATTTGGAAATTATCCAAATTCCCACCAACTGGTAAATGGAAAAAATGCAAAGCAATATAAAGCAATACTGCTATTCAATAAAAAAGAATCAACTACTGATAAATATTCCAATGTGGAAAAAACTTAAGATGTCATGCAAAGTGAAAGAAGCTGGACACAAAAGATTGCATGTTGTACAATTGCATTTATACGAAATGCTCAGAAAATGCAAATTTATGAAGATGGATAGCAAATCAGCTGTTGCATAGGATTGGTAGTGAAAGTAAAGATTACATGAAACAGGCACGAGAGAGATTTTGGGGTTTATGAAATGTTCTAAATTATGATGATTGTAATATAACTATAAATGTACTAAAATCATTCAATTGTACAATTACAATAGGGAAGATTTATATTATGTAAATTATATTTTAATAAAGCTGTTATAAGATGAGTGATTACAGAGAAGATAACTGTTTGGTGGGTGGTAGATGAGAGATTAGATACAGGAGATTAGTTAGAAATACATTGCACAAGTCTTGGTAAAAGACTATTAAATGAAAGAGCCATGCATACACCAATGCACAGAGTTAGAAATGGAAATGACCCAAGAGATCTTTGTCTTCCCACACTACTGGATTTTAAATTAAAACTCAGTAAAAGTAAATGAGTTTTCTATTTTCAAACAGCTACTTGTTAGAAGAACCTAAACTAGATCCTAGGTTTGTTGAAATATCCAGTATTCATTATACGGATCATTTACTCAAGAACTGGTAAGAACTCAGCTGAAATTGTTAAAAGCAAAGTTTTCTCTTTAAAAGCAGTATTGCTTTTTAGAACTGTCACAAAAAAGCAACTGCTTCTGTACAAACTGTGTTAGAAGGGGCCTGAGTACATAGTGAGAAAAAAAATAAAACCACCTAAAGGTGTTTTTTTCAGAACTTTTATAAATTTGAATGCATTTTTTCCAAAGGAAACATAATGAATATCAATTTGTCAAAAAAGAACTATTAATAGTGGAAAGTATTCAGAATGTGAGTAATTTCCCTGAAATAATGGGCAAGACTTGAGTCTGGCAATGTTTGCTCCACCTAACAAATTAGGAGTGGAAATTGGCAGGTGCTGGGGGTGGGTGTGGATGAGGGGAATGACATCCACGAGATCAGTCAACTCAGATAATAAAAATTTTGGAACTCAGTTCCATTCACTAATTTTAGAATGACTACTCGATTCATGTATGAACAACAAAGGAAGTGAGGATTCCAAAAGCCGCAATTCCCCTCGGAATAAGATGAGCAAATTTTAGTTTATTTGCTCCAAATTAACAGTGAGTTACTGAATTTTTTTTATGTAAAGAAAAAAAAGGTGATCCACATTCAACATCTCTGCAATTTCAAAGTGATATTCTCAGCCTGTGAAGCACGACATGCATGTAAAATCAATCCTAGGGATTTTTATTTTTCCTGTAAAGCAAATGGCATTTTAATAATTAACCAACCATCAAGTGACACCTACTATAATAAAAATACATTTCTTACAAGGAATTCCAAGAGCTTAATATATAGTACTATTCTTATTCTATAAGCACCTATTTTGATGAGGGATGAATGTAGATACCTTGAATGCAATGTTGGCTAATTAAGAGATATTGGATAGAATCACATTTTTACCATAAGTATTCCCTGATTGTAGTGATTGTAAAGTCAGTTCCCTAATCTCTTGGCTTCTACAGTAAAAATTCTGTAGGATTAAAATATCTGAAATATAATCCTGGTACTATCAGTTATTTCTGAAACTTCAGAAAAATTGTTGAAAATCTTTGAACCTTAGCTCATCTAACTGTAAAATGGGAACATTACATTTGCCATTCCTGTCTCAAAAGATCAGAATCCCTTTAGGCTAGGGTGTGTCCTGTAAAATTTTAGGTGTATTGCTGGACCTCCTTCACTTTGTAACTATACTATGCTGTGGCAGCCAAAGTCCCTGTATTAAGGAATGAGAGAGATAAGAAGGAGGCATAGACCAGGCGCGGTGGCTCATGCCTGCAATCCCAGCACTTTGGGAGGCTGAGGTGGCTGGATCATGAGGTCAGGAGATCGAGACCATCTTGGCCAACATGGAGAAACCCCGTTTCTACTAAAAAAAAAATACAAAACTTAGCAAGGCGTGGTGGCATGCACCTGTAGTCCCAGCTACTCAGGAGGCTGAGGCAGGAGTATCGCTTGAACCTGGGAGGCGGAGGTTGCAGGTAGCCAAGATCGCACCACTGTACTCCAGTCTGGGTGACAGAGCAAGACTCTTTCTCAAAAAAAAAAAAAAAAAAAAAAAGAGGCATACACCTCTGAATTGCCTCAACCTGAATCAACCACCATCATTGTTCCTCACTTCTTATTCCCAGGCAGTCCCAACAAATTGCGAGGGAAGCTGGAAATGTGGAGGAATATTTGATGAATACTAACTGTCATGGCACAGTACTGTTGATAGCTAAAATAATATAATAACCAACATTTATTGAATATTTAGCATATGCAAGACTATATAAGGACCTTACAGCCATTATCTCATATAATCTACTCAACAGTCCTCTCTGAAAAGTACTGCCATGCTTCCATTTAGAACTGAGAAAAGAGGCATAATTACTTTATGTTTTTGCCCAAGGTCACATAGTTAAAGGTGTTGAATCTGGTAGTCAGATTCAGGTCTATCTGATTCAAAAGTTTTCCCCTAAACCACTGTGTTATGAATTAAAGAGACATGTGAGACAAATTTAATTCTTATGCTGCCAAATTCCGTGTTGTGCTTGTCATTCCTTTAACTTTCACATCATCCTTTGATGACTATCTAGTTCCTACATTCAACTGAACTGGGTCTAGGTTCAATGAATTGTTGTGGAGCTTAGGAATGAGTGATTTATCATTGAAAACTATGACTGGCTTTGCCAGTACACTCATCTGCACTGTCATTGACACATTACCTTACTTGCCCCAATATCCATCAGCCCAAAGCAGATTTTGGCAAGTGCAACCCCTGTTCCCATTGTGGCAGCTGGATCACATCAAGCCTTGTATGCTACAGTGGTGGTGATTTGGAAGGAAGGAACTATACTGACATATGGCATGTTGAAATCAGAAGGAAAAAAAGAGAAAAAGAGCTGCAAAAGGTGGGAGAGGTGATGCTAAAATCAAGTTATAATCAAAGTTTTTATTTGCCATCAGGTGGATTGTCCATAAACTAAATGCTATTTTTTTCAGGATAATTGTTAGTACACTGAAAGTGATCATACCTTCAGGCAGCAGTTAGTTATATTTCACCTATTTCTTTACTACTTGGTGCTATAGACTCTGATCTTGCCTCCAGGAAACCTGAACAATTTTAAGAACTGGTAATATTTTTTTTCTTTGAGGAGTGTTTTCAAGGACTAGCAACTTTTAAATGAGAGTGTTATTTCTATTTTTAAAGTTGAGTATTGTTGATGTTGCTTATGTTAATTGAAATAAAATGAGATGATATTTCACTAATATAATGCTTTGTTCTTAATTAAAATCTAGATTTTTAATGAGAGCATTTCAATAACACAATTGAAAACCAAAATGACAGGACAATAGCTATTCTTTTGTTAATATGGTATTTACATGTACAACTAAACCTATTTTGATTTCTTGACTAAAATTAGATTGGAATATATCATTTGCCATTTTAACCTTTCCAAATGAATCACTGATTCTATTTTGATTTTTCTGTTAGTACATAACTCACATTGAACCACTAAAATGCTATCATCAGAGATTACAAAACAATGACATATGCTTTAACAATGCTTTTTCATGAAACATCCTGATACATTGACAGCATCATAATAGAAAAAGCATATTGACTGTGCTATTAAAGGATTTACAGTTCAGAAAGGTAAGCTGTAAATGATTAAAATATTTATTGCTATTACTTAATTGTAAATCCTTTTTTCCAAGCATTCAAGGCACAAGGTCCTTTATGTAAATGTTAAGAAAAAGATGGCAAAGCAGTATCAATTTACAGAGCATCTGGCCCATTATAACTTTTCTGACTGGGTCGAGGTCAAGTATTGGATTAAGTTCCACTGTAATGACAATTTTTTCCTACTGGAAAACTGATTCTCACCTATCCTAAAAACAAAATGATCCAACCTTGAGAATTCATAATAAATAATTTGATTAACATGTTTATATCCTGCAACAAAATCATTTTAAAAAGGATGCTTTTGTAAAACATGAAAAGTATATTAAACTTGACTGAACAACAGGATCAATTCCTGAACTGTTGTTTCTACATTTACAATGCATTTTAAATACTTTATACTCTTGAAGATATTTGCAGTTAGATGAATATGTTTACTATTGTCAAGCATTAATTTTTGTTTGTCTTCTTTCCCACTTTTGCAAACAGAATGTTATTTCTTTCCCTAGGCTCTGGTTGTAAATTAGCATTGATTGCAAATGACAGGATGTTCCTTTTCTTTCCCTGTACAATTCTTGTCATAAATTTATGTTTTTAATGGCAAATCAGCTAATTAGAGACAGTGTGGTGTGGAAAATGGAGTTAATCGAATTAGTATTAAAACACTTAGTAATTAATCATTTCTTGGAGTGGCATATTATTCAGAGGTTAAAACTGTTGCCAGAGCTCATTTCTATCTGTACGCTTTCTTAGTATTACAAGAATTTTTCAAAATATATCCTAAGCATGTCCTAAACAGACAAAATTTGCAAGGGAATCATGCACTGATTTAAGACTATATAAGTCTATATAATTCATAATTTTATTAAATATTCCTTAAGGACCTATATTAAAATAACTTTCCTATAAAATGAGTTAACATTGCAATGAAGAATCTGAAATAATAGATTCCTAGGGTTGCTCATTTTAAATCGTGAATTTCCCTAGCAACTGGTTAGCTGCTAGGTGAACACCAGCTGCTCTCTCAGTCTCTCTGACTTATTTCTAAGATGACTTTGACCTTTAGATAGTAGACCTTTCAGTGATTTTTTTTCCCATTCATCAAGTTTGCCTGAAAAATTAATAACTAGCTCAAATTTTGTAACTCTTTTTCTCTAATTTGTAAACCAGCCTAGGAAAAGCTGCCTGTTATCTAATGTGTACAGTCTGTTCTCCTTTAGTATATGGAAAAAAGATTAAATTATAAACAAATTGGATAATTGAGAATAGAAAGTTGGCATGAAGAGTTGTTTATTTAAATTAAATAACTGCTTCTATTATCTTATAGAAAAACTTTGCATTTGGCTGTAAAAGACAAGGAAATATATTAACATGATTGTATAGAAATTTGGGATCTCATTTTTCATTCATTAATTCATTCAATGAATACACTAGTAGGACGTAATCCTCAACCATATACGAAGATCTAAAACCCCTTTGGACTCTTTTGAAAGTAGACATGTAATTACCCTGGAAGATTCTTTATAAGTAGGCCTGTAATGGAATCCAGACAGCAATACTATTAAGGCTACATAAAGGATGAAATTCTGATATGCACAGAGTTAAGAATCACTATTCTAGATGCTCTTCTAGGCACCGGAAATACAAAGACCAACAAGGAAAATTTGCTGTAGAGGCTTCTGGTTTTCAACAGTCATGAACCACTAAATAAAATGAGAGTAATGGCCGGGCACGGGGGCTCACACCTGTAATCCCAGCACTTTGGGAGGCCAAGGTGGGTGGATCACCTGAGGTCGGGAGTTTGAGACTAGCCTGACCAAAATGGAGATACTCCATTTCTACTAAAATTACAAAATTAGCTGGATATGGTGGCACATGTCTGTAATCCCAGCTACTTGGGAGGCTGAGGCAGGAGAATCACTTGAACCTATGAGGTGGAGGTTGCTGTGCGTCGAGATCACGCCATTGCACTCCAGTCTGGCCAACAAGAGCAAAACTCAGTCCCCTCCCCACCACCCCCCTTAAAAAAACAGTGATGACCCCCATTACATGTGGCGTAATTAAATCAGACAACTGATAATAGAAATACATTCTATGGCTGAAGAACTTTCTCCCAGTACAATATTTATCATTATTTACTTTTTCATATTCAACTAATATTTATTAAGAGCCTGATATATGCTAGACACTTTCAAATGCTTATTACATGTAATGCTCATGATTACCTTGGAAGGGAGACATCATCAGTACCAGTTGGATAAATTAAAAACTGAGGCTCAGAGAAATTAAGTGGCTTAGCCAAAGTTCCCCAGACAATAAGTGCAGAAGCAAGAATTTGAATTCAGGCCTGTTTGGTTTCCAGTCCAGAAGCTTCCCCACTGTACCACACTGCCTCTCCAACAGTGTAAAGGGACCTCTACAACTGACATAGCACCAAGTCCTGAGCTGCTGCCTCCCAAACTCCTGCCAGGCTGTACCCAATAGGTGAAGCCAGCCACAAGGGAGAGGAATAAGTAAGAAGATCCCAGAGGTGACCTGTGCCTGGCCCTGTCCAAGAGTGCAGTGCAAGCGCTCCCCGATAGGGGTTATTGTTTACAGTTAATATGGAGTGTCAACTTGACTGGACTGAAGGATGCAAAGTATTGCTCTGGGGTGTGTCTGTGAGAGTGTTGCCAAAGAAGATTAACATTTGAGTCAGTGGACTGGGAAAGGCAGACCCACCCTCAATCTGGGTGGACACCATCTAATCAGCTGCCAGCACAGCCAGAATTAAAGCAGACAGAAGAACGTGGGAAGACTAGACTGGCTGAGTCTTCTGGCCTCCATCATTCTCCTGTGCTGGATGTTTCCTGCCTTTGAACATTGGACTCCAAGTCCTTCAGCTTTGGGACTCTTGGACCTTCAACCACAGACTGAAGGTTGCAATGTTAGCTTCCCTACTTTTGAGGCTTTGAGACTCGGACTGGCTTCCTGGCTCCTCCACTTGCAGATAGCCTGTTGTGGGAACTCACCTTGTGATTGTGTGAGTCAATTCTCCTAATAAACTTCCTTTACACACACACACACACACACACACACACACAGACACTATATATACACATATATATTTATTTTTAAGTGTGTGTGTATATATATAAACCTTTATATATAAATATATATAGGAATATATATACACAAATATATATATATATAAATATATATATACCTTTAAGTGTGTGTGTGTGTGTGTGTGTGTGTATAATTCTGTCCCTCTAGAGAACCCTGACTAATACAGTGAGAAAGACACATGTCAGAGAGGGGCCTAGAATGCAATCCAGCATTCTCTTTAACGTTCTCTTTTAGTGAAAGAGTGTGCTGTATTTCTAAGTTTAAAATTCAATTTAAGTACAATTTAAAATTTTTTCCTGAGATCTTCTATTTGATAACACTTTTATAATATACATTTTAATGATATATGATTTTGGTATATTCCTTTTATTGTATACACAAGTATAATGGTATTTATTAGAAATGATAGTCAGAGAAGGGATATCTTCTCAATGACAGCCATGGATTGTAGATTTAGAATCAATATTCCAAACCACATATTTTAAACCTATTAGCCTATGGCATATGGATGGCAGGCCCAGGTTTTTGTCATCAATTTATTGCAAGACAAAAACAATGAGAGACACAAATAAAACATTCAAAAATTTGTGTTGAATTAATGAGTGACTGAGTGAATAACACCGTAGCTCTAAAGAGATAATCTGGTAGTGCTTCACTTTGACTAAATTGATTTTGATAACCTTTCAGTGAAAGTCAAGGAAAACTTTTAAGTATTATAAAAGGGGTTTTCCGAATTGCTATCCCAAATCCTAAGAGTCATAATGACTAACATAAATACTTTTCTCACCTGTTGAGCAAACTACCTCACCTTTTTAATAATCTCAGTACAGTCAAATGCTATTGTTGCCAAGATAGGACTTTATATTCTACAAATCTTGGATCCTTCTTTCTCAAATATATCTAAAACAAGACTCCGAAAATCAAGCAAATGTTGATGAGACAATTACAATGTTGCTTTCCAATTCCTGACTGTTTTTAGAGGACAAATAGCACTGGGAACAAAATTCTGTCAATACTTAACTATGAAGTTCCATGATAAGAACAAAGATGATAGGGAATTTGAGCCAATTTGGATAATTAACTTAAGAATTAAAAATACATTAATATGGCAACAATTGAGAAGATTTATAATATAGTATTAGCTTCTGTGCTGATGTCAGCACATGAGTAAACAACGAAAAATCAAATGCTAATTATCAGTCCTCAGAAAGGAAGTGAGAGAACTGATGTGTCAGAATCAACTTCCAAGAATAAAAACGGCTCACATTTATTAAATGTTGTTTGCATGATCTGAGCCCTGCTCTCAGAACTATATGACACCGATCCTTTAATCTTCTAAACAACTCTTTGAGGCACTTACAGCTATTACTTTTTGTTCCTTTTGTTGTTATGGATGAGGAATGGACAGAAGTGGTAATTGTCAGAGTCAGGACTGGAACCCTAACATTCTAGTTCCAGTGTCTATGATCTTCAACACCTGATAAAAATAAACACAATTTCAAAAAAACCTGTTTTGAAGAATATGTTTCCTAGAAGTTCCTTCACTTGTCTTTTCAGAAATGATAAATGAAACATTTTCGGCTCCATTTAGCTTCCAGAAAATACTGTCATATTTTCAAACCCCTCCTCCTTTTGTTATGACATTGTTTTTCCATTACTGAAAAGCAATCCTAGTCAGCATTCATTTTCTCTCCAGAATAGTGTTAAATCATTAGATCTATTGTTAATAAGAACCCACCTGAAACTAAAATATTTAAGGTACAAATGTGTACAATAGGCTAGCGAATAAACTGCTGTGATCCCATGACTCTGTAAGATGCTTCACAGTTTCAGTAATATCTGTGGCATTGTATTACTTGTGGGAAATATTTTCTACTATGCTGTAAATATATCTGGAAATTATTCCTGTGTTATGGGTTGTCAGTTTAGAGAGAGAACTGGTAAATGAAAGCGGGAGTGTAATGGATCAGGCTATGATTTTCAAAATAAAAAAAAAAAAAAAAAAGGATTTAATAGAATAAACTTCACTTGCCCTAGCTCTCTTTGAATAGTAGAATTTCAATTGTGTTAATAGTCTTGTAATAAAAACCAATGAGAATCTTTACGCTCTTCTCAAGTCTTCTCAGACAGGCTGCTTGACCAAATGAGCTGAATAATCTCTTCCTTTTCCTCAATGGTTTAACCAAGAAAAAAACAACATATGGGCTTACGAGCTTGACACGATGTCTTAAAATTTGAACTTTGATAATTCTAGGCTTTATGCCAAGCCCAGCCTTAGCTGTCCCATAGAGGTAAGATGTGCCATTTACTGATTCAGATGAATTATTTGCCTTTCTACTAACAAGACTGTAAATCTTGAAGAGGTGACATGACTCTGGCATCTCCCAGCTGTAGTCAATAATAACCTTCACCTGCAGGCTCAGTGCAGCCAAATTCTTAAGCACTTTTGAACTTACAATCAGCAACAGCTTTGGCATATGTATCCTACCTCATGTCTCTTCTTTTAGCTAGATTTGTACATTCAGACTTTAGTTTCTGGATTGAGTGCTCCACTGCCCCTCTGGGATGAAACTCATTCATTGACCTCTGGACTGCTTGACTTAACCCCTAAGAGTCATATGACCTTTGCCACTTTGATTTCCTGCTTTCAACGCTTCTGGTCTCTTGATTTTGTGTGACCGGCTTAAGCTTCCAGAATAATGAACATGAATGCCTTTGCTGATATTTTTAGCCATGTCTCTTATCCACATAATCCTTGGTCACATAAGGCATAGCAATCTCTATGTAAATAAAGAGCCTGAATCTGTATTTGATGTTTAACTGCTAACTGTTTTCAAGATTCCTCACTACCTTTTCTCTTGTATTCCACATCTGAGCAAGCTCATGAGAAAACCCACCTTCTGTCCTTTCTGGTGCCAGTGGAAAAATCAAGCCCCGCAAGTCCCAAATAATGCATGGGAACCCTCACCTCAGCCTCATCCCCTCACCACCCTAAAGCCCCAAGCCAGTCTCCCTTCCCTGATTTTTCACACCATGCTTAGACCAGCTTGGGAGCCCATCCTGTTCCCTGAAAAGCCTCATTATTCAAATAATGAACCTCTCTTACGTACTTGGTGTGTATGTAATATCACTCGAATTGATATCTGAGCCAAGTTTTGGGGGTCTCCTTCCACATCCCAAAGATGTGCACGTTAGGTTAATTGGCATCTTTGCATTGTCCCAGTGTGAGTGAGTGTGTGTGGGTGTGTGAGTGACTCCACCTGTGATGGAATGGCATCCCTGTCCAAGGTTGGTACTCCCTTTGTGACCTGGGCTGCTGGGATAGGCTGTGCCTACCTGACTCTGAACTGAAAGAAATAGGTTGAAAAATGAAAGAATGAATAAATAAAAATTATTCCAAAATAAAAATGTATAAAGTATATGGTAATAATACAAATGCACAACAATATATAATACAGTACCAAAGCACTCAGCGAGTCATATCTTTTACTGTTTGTTTCTGAACTGCGTAGTGTTAGGTGTTCCTTACAATTTTCTCTTTGCAAACATTTATTCCTTGATTCAACCCACCCCCACTACAACTACTATCCCTCACTGATTCACCACAAATTGCGTAAACAGTTATTAATTTACTTATTTTTTAAATTGCTGAAATGTATGTATATGTCACATTTATTTCAATGTTTAGTATTAGATGTGATATATGTCTTTTAATTAGAAGTTTGGGGATGGTTTTGTGAAGAGCAGTATGCCATAAGAACTTAATTCTTGTTTACATAAATTCGTTTATGGTGCAATTGATTTCATATATGCTGTTTCACTTAAGTCACAGTTCCTAAGGAACGATTCATTATGTGAAGTGATTATTTAATGTACTTCTCCAGCTTGATTCCTTTTGATACTGACCTTATTTATAAGTGCTTTCAGCAATTTCTTCTGGAACAAGAATGCAGTTCCACCTACTTCCTCTCTTCTTCACGGCCTTTTTTCTCTACCTCCTTATGTTCTCTGAATCCTAGCTCTGCCTGAGAACGCGTCTTCCTCTAATGCACCGACCAATGGAAAATGTTCATTTTGTCAAACCGGCCATCAGTAGTTTCACCTGACTTTCAGGATTCCTATCGTGTATCACAGGTATTATCTCCCACACAAAAACTCTATACTGTATACCATAGTGTTTTGTGTCTGGTTTTGAGTTTCATTCTTTATCCTGGACACACTGTAAATCTAGGAGACAGCCACAATTACAAACAAGATTCATCCAACTAACCAGTTCCCTATCCCTAGACTTCCTCCACTTAGTGGCTTTTATCTATGTCCTACATAATTATCCTCTACCCACACCATTACCTGGATCTTATTTTCAGGCATGAGTGTATCATAATAGAAAATTTAACATCCAGCGACACACACACTGACCACTGAGGCTTGTTATTCCAAGGCTCACATACTCACATCCATTAAACTTTTAAATTAAAGTATTGAGGCCACCAAGCCACTGATCTCTCATTTCTTCTACTTTCGTACTGGAAGCCCAACAAGTGAATAACTATTAATGTTAGTTAATACGAAACAAATAGTTACTGGACACTTCCTTAATTCACCTAGGAAATAAAGTAATAATGAGTAGTATTTTTCAGCTTTCCTCTCTTTTGTTTGATTCCCCTCTTAGTTACTTTATACTAATTCCAGACAACAAGATTCCTTTCTCTGTCCTTAGCCAGCATCTGACTCTACCAATACCTCTGACCTCATCAGTTCCTGACTCCTCTGGGATCTTGTTCCATCAGTGCCCTAACCCCTAGCTCCTCTGTCTTCAACCTCTTTCTCTAGTCAAACAGCCCTCTCCTCAGCCTGTAAATATCTGAAGCCCTAAATAGCTGGAATCGCTGTACCCTCAAGCTATTATCCTTCTCTCCCAAGCCATTCTAATGCATGATTTTCAACAGTCATCTGCAGTGGCTATGGTCTGTTTTATCATGTCCCTCCTCAGTGAATTTTCAGAATCTACTAAAATTGTTTTTACACACGTCACCAATAGCCTTAATTACTGAATATTAATGGATCTTTCTATTTTCTTCTATCATCTTTACTCTGTATTTAATTTACCAAGGCCCTCCTTTTGAAATGCTTCATCCTTTTTAATTTTGTGACATCTTTCTCTTCTGCTTAAAGACATTTTTCTGTCTCTTCCATGAGTTTCTCTTCCTCTGTTCTCATTCGGTATGCTTTCTCAAACTTAAGATACCCAATTGCATAGTTTTATGCTAATCATACTTACGCATATTGCTCAAGCTACCTTAAAAACTTACTTCAAATGTTCCTGGATCCCTTCACCTGAATGTTCAATCGCTATATATTGATAATGTCCCAATTTAACTTCCACTTCATCATGTACTATTCATTTGAGTTGGTCACCTTTAGGTAATCTCAAACACTTAGCTATCATTCTCACATCCCCATACTTTCAGCCACCAAATCCAATTATTTGTTGAGTCCTAAATACTTACATCAAATTTATATATGAAATAAAGATATATTTTCCATTATTTTTATATGTCAAATAAATACACACACACACACACACACACTAAATGATTTTTCTCTGTCTTCATATCAATATCTCTTTCCTTGTAGATGTCTCTAAACTCAAACAGGTTTATGGCACTAACTTCCTAACTAGCCTCTCCGCTTTCATTTTCCACTCGTTGATCATGTTGGGACTAGGGTTCCATAAATACAAACCCAACTCTGACACTTCTATTTAAAAGTTTCCAGTCACTCCACATTTTCTATGTAATAAAACCAAGTTCTTAAATATGGCTTTCTAGGTATTTTAAAGTTTGAAACTACTTGTGCAGATTTATTTCTTGCTATCCTCCTCTTCACCCTTTATACTCCAGCAGCAATGCATTGCTTGTATTTTCTTTACACCCTTCCACAATATATCACATTACTTTTGCAAACGTTTACCTTTGCCTCGGTGACCCTTTTCTATGCATAAGCCTTCCTCATTAGTCCTCTTTATTCCCCTGCCACCTGCCTGGAAAACTTCTACCCTTCCTTATTTTTTAAGACTCAGGTCAGAAGTCACTCTTTCCAATGCATCTGCTCTGACCCTCTGGACTGGCTGATGTGTCCCTCTTCTCTATGTGTTTTGTTAGATGCTATAGCATGTTTTGTACCTGCCTTTACCACTACACTGTGATGTCCTTTAGAGCAAGGGCTATGTCTCATAAATCGCTGTAACTCCAGCACCTAGCAAAGTTCCTGACACACGGCCAATAAACTTTTATTGCATAGGGAGTCTTGAAGCCATAAAATGATTCACAGGAGAATTAATGGAGAAGTAACATGGTCCAAGCACTCCTGGAGGAATCAGTGCTCTGTGTGATGCTGGAGAGGTCACTTCACCTTTCTACAGCTCTATTCTCTCAGCTGAGAAAAGACCACCTATATTTTAAGGTTCTTTCCTGCTCCATATTTCCATAAAATACATCTCTTCATGCTGCATTTATGTTTTTCATGTTTTCTATTATAGAATTTTAACAACTCCCTTAAGATATTTCATAGACATTCCACACACAGTTCAGAACCTACTGTGAATTAAGTCATTTACACAGATTAAGTTCCCCAGCAAAGATGAGTAAATGTAAATTGAATAAATAAATACATTTTATTAGAATCTTTTAAAAATTTACTGAAGAAATATAAATTTATGGATAGAAATTTCAGTCAACTAAGAATAAAGCACAATCAAATAGCCATAGTTATTTGGGGGGGGGGGGGATATGTGGGAGTATAAATAATCCAGATAAGTTATGTGTGCTAAAACTTTATCCATGAAGGCAACATATTTTTGAGAATCTATTAAGTGTTAAGATATTTATTATATGCAGTTATCAGTCCAGTCATCAATAATAATTATATTAAAAGTATCAATTTAGTTGTATTTCAACGCTACTCATTCTTTTTCACTCAGTATTTAGGGAACGAACTTTCTTATTCATCACTCTATGTTCCAAGTAGAATGTAAGTTCTGGAAACTCACCACCAGACTTAAGATTCTGGTCCTGCTACTTTCTATCTGTGTTGCCCAAGGCACGATATTTGACCTTCCTTTGCCTTAGATTTCTCTCCTAGGAAATGTGTACAAGTACGTACACATAGATTAGGTCAGGTATATAAAATGAGTTAATATGTGCAACATAGAAACAAAAACATGTAGAATTAAGTAAGTTACAATTACATGCACATTATGTATGCTACTGAACATAATGTGTCCAACAATGTCCCTGATTTAAATGTTCACTATGTATTTGCTGTATTAACATTAACTTGACAATAACAAAAATCTATTACATAAGCCATATATACAAAAAGTCCAATGAAAGGTTAAAATATGTCTTAATAGGAGGTAAACTGCTTTGGAAGTAGTCAAAGCTGAGAAATATTACTGACACTTAAATTTTTCTAAAGATGCATTGGTATTCATTCAACAAACATTTATTAAATACGCAATACATTGTAGATGCTGTGCTAGGTGCTGAAAATAATGGAAACAGAACACATGACTCATGCCTTTATGGACTTTCAGTAGGGAAGACACACATTGTATAACTTTTTGTATTTATAGAATATTAAGATGAAAAAGTTTGATGTCCTATAGGAACAAATAAAACATAGATCTAATATGTAAAATAGGAAGAACATTTTGGAGGAAGTAACTCTTCGCCTAAACTGGAAAAGTAAAGAGATATTAATCCATGTTGCAGGATGTGGAAATGAGAAGTGGTAGGAGAAGAGAAACAAGTTTATTAGAAGTGGCAAGATGTAGCAAAAAGTGTCCTCACCTAGGGTCAAAACTCTCCCTATGGGCCGGGCGCGGTGGCTCACGCCTGTAATCCCAGAGCTTTGGGAGGCCGAGGCAGGCAGATCACGAGGTCAGGAGATCAAGACCATCCTGGCTAACATTGTGAAACCCTGTCTCTACTAAAAATACAAAAATTAGCCAGGCGTGGTGGCAGGGCGCCTGTAGTCCCAGCTACCCGGGAGGTTGAGGCAGGAGAATGGCGTGAACCCGCGAGGCGGAGCTTGCAGTGAGCCGGGATTGTGCCACTGCACTCCAGCCTGGGCGAGACAGTGAGACTTCGTCTCAAAATAATAATAATAATAATATAACCACTGGAGTTTATGCATCCTCTTGAGTTATGTTTAAATATGTTCATATAGAACATTCTTTGGGGGATTTTTCACATCACTGTATGAGAAAGTTTCCAGGTATGACTAATGCAACAAAATTTTACACAATAGTAACTTCCTAAATATTTACATCAAACTTTAAAACCTTGCTTCATTTAATTGTATCATTTAAATTTTATACCTACTAGTGACCTGCATTTGAGTTTCCTCACACAAAAATGGGAAGTAAAGCTGATTGGTGTTTGCAAAGTCACCCAGCTAATGTTGCTAGAAATCAGGTGACCAAACTGTAGATCCTGAAAATATTGTGGTACATAGCCCAAGCTTATTTGTATTGATTAGGGCTCATTTTGCATAGTGAATATGAAGGAGAGTCATTCATTTCATAAATGTTTCATGGATACCTATCGAGCACCAGGCACTGATTTAGGTATTGGGGATAAATCAGTGAACAATGCAAACAACTGTCCTGTCTTCACAAAACTTACTTCCTAGATAGGAGAGGCAGAAACAAACAAGATGAATGAGTAAATTATAGTATGTTAGCAGTGGCAAGGGCTAAAA